>NC_058419.1:66076353-66216389 GCF_002201575.2 Neomonachus schauinslandi
TCCATTTGTAAATCTGCAGCATAAGTCATAATCTCTGAGTCTTTTCTGTTTTGGGGGTCCTCCTCCTAGTCATTCTGTTGATGGGTATTTGAGGGAATGTATAGAGTCCAAATTATTGACCAGAACCCAAGCAAGATGCACGTGTTTTCTTGGGACCTTAGGGTTGCCGGCCTCTTGTTTTCCCAGCCTGTCTTCTGGGCGAGGGGCCTGCCGCGCTGTTACTCAGGCAACCCTGTTTGGGCGGAGTTGCCCTGCGCCCCTGTGGCAGGGGATGGGCCCAGTGGGAATCAGTCTTTGGGGCTTTTGTTCTCTGGCTCCTTTCCCTGGCAGCTTTCTGCATCTCTTCCGCGAGTCAGAGCAGAAGAGACTGTTTCCAACCTTCTGCCTCAGAGCAGAGAGATTGCAGTCTGTTCTTCAGTGAGCTCTCCAGGCCACACTGTCTCCGTTTCTGTCCATCCTGCTATGAACTGCAGCATCTTGGGTTGTGCGCCCCTCTGCAGCGCTCTGAGTCCTGCCTCCAGGTTGGGGCACGTCTCTGCCCTTTGTGCTTCTAGAACCGCCAGCCACTCCCAGTTCGCGTGCGTGCGACTCTGCCGCTTGGGGTTCTGTCCTGGGGACTGCAGTTCGCTTTTGCGCGACTCCGCCACTCGGGGTTTCCACCCCGGGGGTTGCAGTTCACTGGCGGGACCCTGGCACACCGGGTTTCCATCTCAGAGGCTGCAGTTCGCGCTCCCGTGACCATCGCTCCGGGTTTCTGTCAGGGGAGCTGCGGTTCGCGTTCGTGTGACCCTGCCGGTCTGGTCCTCCACCCCAGGTGATGCCCTAAAGTCCTTTCCCGACGCCATCGGTCTGCGAGTCTGTGCCCCGTCCGCAGCGCACGAGGCTGTCGCTCACTGTCGGAGCAGGATCCCCATGTCCAGGCACCCTCCCGCTGCCGTTTATCCTCCGATATCTGCCTGCAGAATCACGGCTCTCTACTTCATACCTCAAAACCAACCACCTGCGATATTCTGTTTGTAGAGATCCAGATCTTCTTACATCTCAGGCTGGTTTCGTGGCTGCTCAGAGTGGTCTGGTAGTTATCCAGCTCAATTCCGGGGACCAGTTAAAATAGGGTCCCCTACTCCTTTGCCATCTTTCCCCTCCTCGGGAAATGTTGTCTTTGTGCATTCCCCTTTGTGCTCCATTCTGTTTCCCCCTTCTGTGTGACCACAGCTCCCTCCCCTCCACAGCAGTCACAATCCATTTCTTCCCTAAACCACATCTCTGCACTTCCTACCTTCTTTGATGTGGCTTCTTTTCTCCCTTTAGTTGTGGAATTTATTCTGTTGGCATTTCTGTCTACTTCTGGTGTATTAAGGATTATTTGACAGTGGTGTCCATGGGGTAAGGTGAGCCTAGGGTGCTTCCACTCCACCACCATCTTCCTCTCCTCCTCTTCCTGCCTCTTTTGTAGAAACATCAAGGAGTAAAATGGCTGGGCCATAGGTAGGTAAGCTGTGACACAATTTTCCAAAGTGATTGTGGAGTTTTTACCTTCCCACATTCTTTGGAGAAATGTCTATTCAAATCCTTTGTTGATTTTTAAATTGAATTATTTGTATTATTTTTGTATTGTGGAAGATTTTTCATTTGTTCTAGATATATTCCTTTTGTCATATTTATATGTGTAGGAAATATGCTTTTGATGAAACCCAGTTCACCATTTTTTCCTCTTTATGGTTTGTGATTTTGTGTCTTAATAATTTTTGTCTACCCCAATACTGTAAATATTTTTTTCCTGTACTTTCTTCTAGAAGTTTCAGAGTATTACCTTTTACATTTTGAATCAATACTAATGATGAAAATTATTTGACTATACATGTGTGAGTTTATTTATGGGTTTTATGGATTATGGATATTTACGGATTTCACTGGTCTGTATGTCCATTCATATGACATTATCACACTGTCCTGATAGTTATAGCCTTTTAGTATATATTAGAATTGGATAGTGCAAGTCTTGCAACTTCTGTTCTTTTTAAAAAAATTTTTTTTTGTCTGGTTTAGGTTTTTTTGCATTTCCAGATACATTTTACAATTTAGCTTGGAACTTTCCACAAAATAATTCCTCGTATTTTGATCAGAATTGGGTTGAATTTTTAGAGCAATTCTGAGGAAATTTTATATCTTGACAATATTGAGTCTTCCAATGCATTTATATGTCATATCTCTTCATTTATTTTGTCTCCTTTTATTTCTCTGAGCAAGTTTTTTTGTTTTCTGTTTACAAGGCTGGCACACATTTTCTTAAATTTATCCTTAAGTGTTTTGGATTTTTCATGCTATTTTCAATGGTATCTTCAACATTTTAATTTACAATAGTGTATTACCATCAGTGGACATACAATTGACTTTGTATGATGGCCTTGTGTTCTGTGACCTTGCTAACCTCTTTTTTTTGTTGTTTTTAGTTGATTTTTCTTGTAGATATCTCAGAATTTTCTACATGAATATTCAAGCCATTTACAAAATAAGATTATTATCTCTTCCTTTCCAATGTTTATGCTTTCTATTTTTTGCCTTTATTGAAATGGCTAAGATCTTCAGTACAATATTAAATATGAGTGGTGAGAGTGGTCACTGTTGCCTAGTTCTTGATCTTGGTGGAGGGGAATATTTTGCTTTTCAAGATGAAGTGTGGTGTTAATTGTAAGTTTTTCTGGTCAATAGACGTTTTCTTAGATTGAAGAAGTTCTATTCTTGTTGTAGTCAGATGAGAGTTTTTATCATGAATGTGTATTAAATTTTACCAATTAAATTTGCTTCATCCTTTGAGATAATCATGTAAGATTTTTCCTTTATTGTCTTAATATGCTTAATGACAATACTTTTAATGGTAAATCCATCTTGTAGTCCTGACTTAAGCCTCATTTGGTCATGGTGTGTTATCATTTTTACATACTACTGAATTTCCTTTGCTAAAATCTTGTTAAGCATCTTTGTTTATGAGGGATACTGGTTGGTAGTTTAATTTTTTTGTTTTGATTTTATCTAGTTTTGGTATGAGCACAATACAGATTAAAATAAAATAAAATAAAGTAAAATAAAATAAAATAAAGTAAAATAAAATAAAAGATTTTGTGTAGAATTGGTATTAATCTGTCTCAAAATGTTTGATTGAATTCACCTGTGAAGTCTCCTCATCCTGGAGTTTTCTTGTAATAAAGTTTTTATTTTTTTAATTATGTAAATATATTTTGTCAAGAGTAAATGTTAATTTTATTTAGAAATATTCAAGTACAAAACATGAAAAATCGTATAGAACTCAGTGCTGCCAAATGGAAGATGCTTAAGGCAATGTATGATGGCAGGGATTGGCATGGAGCTTCTTTGCATTCTTCCAGGATGTAATTCTCAAAGCACCTTGATTTTTTTATTAATCAGGAAGCTCTTTGTGGTGAGGTTTTAAATTACAAATTCAATTTATTTAGTAGCTATAGCACTATCCATTTTCTATTTCTCTTTTAGTTAGTTTTTGTAAGTCTTGTTTCACCAAAAAAAACCTCTATTTCATCTAAGTTGTGGAATTTATTGGCGTTACGTTGTTCATATTTCTTTATTATAATTTTAATATTGGTAATATATACAGTAATATTACTTTTTTTCTTTCCTGATATTGAAAATTTGTGTCTTTGTCCTTTTCTTACTTGCTCAATCTAATTAGAAGTTCATAAATTTTATTTACCTTATAACTTAAACTTAAAGTAACCCAACTTTTGGTTTTACTTATTTTTCTAATGTTTTTTCCACTTTCATTGATTTCTGCTCCTATATTTATTTTCTTCCTCTACTATTTGGGCTTAATTTGCTCTTGTTTTCTGAGCTTATTAAGGGGATATCTTATAACATTTCATTATAATTAATAAATAGGTCTCTGTCACTTATGATGTAGCCACTTTTTAATCTGTTGCTTTTGTGCTAGATCTCAGAGTGAGTGGTTTTGTGTGCGAGCTCATAAGAGTGGAATCTTTGTTTCCCATAGTTCTTTGATTCTCCCGGTCTTAATCCCCATTGATTTTCAAAACCAGACATTTTGGAGCATTGTTTTTTCAGTGTTGGACCCCTTGGTCAGGGTATCTGGTGTGGGTAATAATACCTTCACTCCTCAAGGGAGTGTTCCATATTTTTGGGATATCTTCTGCTTGTGGGGTCACTGAATCCTGGGTGGGATTCTGGGTGAGACCATATCTGTGACTTTCCTACTTTTCTCAATGCATCTTTTCTGTCCTTTGTTGTAAGAGGCTGTTCATTTACTGTTCAGGTCCTTTTCAGAGGAAAATTATTCCATATGTAGCTGTGAATTTGTTGTGTTTATGGGAGGAGGTGAGCTTGGGGTCTTTTTACATTGTCATCTTGAACCCTCTACTAGTATATTGGTAATTTGTTTTATTTAATCTTCGATTTTTTTCCTCATCACTATGTTTGTGATTACCTTTCAATATTTGAATTTTGTTTATAAATTTATGTCACCTGCTAAATGCATCATCTTTTTCATTTCTGGTTTTGCTTCTATTGACTGATGTTTCTCCTGGTTGTGTGCTACATTTTCATGACTTTAAGCTTGCATAATAAATTTTAATTTGGTGCTGGACACTTACACTTTTGTGTTTTAGAGTGCTTGGATTTTATTGTTGTCCTTTAAAAAGTGTTGAGTTTCTTTCTGATAGTCCAGTTAATTGCTTCACTTTTACTTTTATGTATTGTGTGAGTTTAGACTAACCTTTATTCTGCTGATATTTTAGCTACAATACTAAGGTATAGTCCTTTTGTGGTTCTTCCCAGATTCTCTGAGTGATTAACAAGGATTCTGTATTCTTACTTGTCATATCTCAAATATCTTCCATCCCTGTGTGAACTTTGGGAGATGTTTTAATCAGAATTTTCTGTTTTCTCTTGTCCAACCTATTAGAATTTCACTCTATGTATGCATATCTTAATATACTGCATAAACTCAAGGGGATCCTTATGTAAATTTCTGGAACTCTTTTTATGTACAGTTCTTTCTGTAATTCTGACCCACCATTTCCAGCGGCCACAGCATCCCCAAACTTTGATCTTAACTCAGCCAGACTGTGGTGTCCTATTTGGGATCACCCTTCCTACTCCAAGGTACAGAATGCCTGGCCAATTTTAGAGTTTATCTCATTTTATTTCCTTTTATTCTTGGATTACAGTCCTGTGCTGCCTATTATCTGATGTCTGAAACCTGGTGTATTGTATATTTTCTCAAGTTTTCTATTTAATCTTTCTATTTAAATCTTGTCCATGTTAATTCATCATGACTGGAGATGGAAATTTTCAATATTATGTTTTTATGATATTTGTATTATTATATATAGCTAGTTAATTTTTGACACTGTATATTACACCAATGTCTGAATATCTATTTTGATTTGTTATTTTTTTCTTTTATTGTTGAACACTTAATTTATTTTCAATTTTTAGGAATTAAAAATAATTTGACTTTGAAGATTTTAATAAATGTATCCTGGTGTACACATGCAAAAGATTCCCTAAAGCAGTGGTTCTAAAAGTGGATCTCTGGACCCTTGGGGCTCTCCAGGTTCCTTTTAAGATGTTTTTAGGGTTAGAACTATTTTTATAAAAACATCACTATATTAATTACATTGTTATGTTGACATTTACCCTGATGCTTTAGAAGCAATAGTGAGTAAAACTGGTGCCATTTTCGCATGAATTAAAGCAGTGTCACCAAACTGTATTAAGAGTTCTTTTATTCGGGGCGCCTGGGTGGCTCAGTTGGTTAAACGACTGCCTTCGGCTCAGGTCATGATCCTGGAGTCCCAGGATCGAGTCCCACATCGGGCTCCCGGCTCAGCAGGGAGCCTGCTTCTCCCTCTGACCCTCCCCCCTTTCATGTGCTCTCTCTGTCTCAAATAAATAAAATCTTTAAAAAAAAAAAAAAAAAAGAGTTCTTTTATTCTTCACTTCCATACACTTGCAGTAAAAAAAAAAAAAATAGCCTGTTCCATTTAATAATGCCCTTGATGAAGCAGTAAAAAGTTATTAATTTTATATCAACACTTGAGTAAGTTTTTTTTTAGTGTTCTGTGTGATGAAATGGGAAGTATGTATACTGCATACTGATATATACTGGTTGTCTTGATAAAAAGCTCATATGATTGATTTGTAAGCTAAATAAGCAACATTTTTTCTATGTATTCCTTTTTTAAAATTTGAAAAAAAAATGAAGTAGACAAACTCTGATTATTCAAACTTGGGTATTCGGCAGAAATTTTCTCACATGTACCAAATGAGTTTGTCACATCAAGAAAACTGTCATTATTTGTTAAAATTCGAACTGTCAAACAAAATTATAATGTTTGAAATGTGTCTGCCAACAGATCTTGACACCTTCCCAATATTTGAAAACCCTTTTTGAAGAGATTGGTATGAACAAACTTGAATTATTTATCATTACTTATTATAAAAAACAGTTTTACCAAGTTATGATTTTTATAACATAAAATTCCCTTATTTTAAGTGTGTAACTGAATGAGTTTTTATAAACTTAAGGTTTTGTTATCATCACTACAATCTAATTTTGTAAAATTTCTATTACTACCCAAATATTCCTCATGTCCATTTGCAGTGATTCCCCATTTCCATCCAGCCCCAGGCAAAATTTAATATATTTTTATCACTGTAGATTTGCTGTTATGTACATTTCATAAAAATGGAATTATATAATATGTGTTTTTTTGGCCTGGCTTCTTTTACTTAACATAAAGCCTTTGAGAGTCATCCACATTGTAGCACTGATCAGTACTTCACTTATTTTTATTGGTAAATAGTATTCTATTGTTTGTTTTTGTTGTTGTTGTGTTGTGTGTTTTTTGTTATTGATGCTTTTTTGTTTCAGTTTTTATTTAAATTCTAGTTAGTCAACATATAGTGCAATATTGGTTTCAGGAGTAGAATTTAGTCTTCCATCACTCACATATAACACCTAGTACTCATCACAAGTGCCCTCCTTAGTACCCATCACCCATTTAGTCCATCCTCCACCCACCACCACTCCAGCAACCTTCAGTTTCTTCTTCATAGTTAAGAGTCTCTTATAGTTTGCTTCCCTCTCTTTTTTCTCCCTTCCCCTATGTTCATCTGTTTTGTTTCTTAAATTCCATATATGAGTGAAATCATATGGTAGTTGTCTTTCCTTGTTTGAGTTATTTTGCTTAGCATAATACACTCTGGCTCCATCCACATTGTTGCAAATGTCAAGATCTCATTGTTTTTGATGGCTGAGTAATATTGTGTGTGTGTGTGTATCACATCTCCTTATCCATTCATTGTTTGAATAGAACACCCTTTGTTCAAGCATTTACCAGTAAATGGTCACTTGAATTGTTTCCATTTTTTGCCACTTTTTGGGTGCTACAAATCATGCTGCAATGAGCGTAAAAGTACAAGTCTTGTGGACACATTTTTTTTCCTTAAGTAGAAACCTAAGAGTTGAATTAGCTTTTTTTGTTAATAGAGAAAACAGAGGCCTGATAAAGACAAGAAACTTGCTCCAGTTCACTTAGCTTATTTGTAATAGTTTAGACAGGACTGGACCCTAACTTTCATGGCCTAAGTATTCTCTTTCCAGAGCTAGCTCCACACTACCACTTTTGGCATGTGCCATGGGACATCTTCCCATGGATCCTCAGGTAAAGGCTTATGTCACTTGTCCTCTTTGCAATCAGAAAGATCACCTTTTTGAATCTAGTTTTTACTGGTGACCAAAAAGTTGAGAGTCAGAAAGACATTTGAATTGCTTCTTTTCATTTGTGCATCTATGGTTTAAGAAGAAAAAGATGAAACCAGAAGGACAGTTGGGATGGAGGTAAAGCACTATGAGAAGAGTGAGGAAGAGCCATAGCATAAATCTCAGAACACAGTGGTTTGGACATATTGAAGAAAATAAAAGTCATTCTGAATAGTGGAAATAAGGGTATTTGTGCTAAAATGGTTTGAGATGAGGCTGGAGGATTTAACCAGAGCTTGATCCTGAAATGTCTTATAAGCCATTATAGGGAGTTTGGATTGTATTCTGGAGGGAATGAAGTGCCACTAAAGGATTTTAAGGAATAATGTAGCAAAAATTTTGAAATAGCATTATTGTTTTATGACAGAATTAAAACAAAAAATTGGTAAAGAAAACAGGGCAAGAATATGTAGCCAAAATAAGCACATATATGCCAAACAATACAGCTTCAAAAGGTATTAAGCAAGTACCTACAGACTTAAATGAACAAATAAATATGCCAACAATTGTGGTTGGAGGTTTTAACATACTCTCAAAATCTAATGATCAGGAGGGTGACATCACCAAGATGGCACCATAGTCGTTTCTGACTTTGCTTCCTTTCACAAAAAGAGCAACTAACAGCCATTCATGAACAAAACACCACTGAGAGACTACCAGAATATGGGAGAGAGGCTGAACCACTCTCTGCACCACCAAGACCAAGACAGCCTGCATTAGAAGTTTAAGAGAATTGATTATACACTGACCACATTTCTTCATCCTCAGGGCAATGCAGCACAATGAGAGGTCTCCCCTGAGCCTACAGTTCCTCCAGTAAGAAAAGAGCACCCAAGGTTGACGTCCAGCTCCACCAGAATTGTGGTTCACTTCTTGGAAACTTCTACTCTGGTCTTACTCCACAAGGATTGGAGGAGAATCAGTGGTGCTTGGCCACTGGGAGTCTAATTGTTATGGAGTAGGGGGAGTAGGTGTTTGAAACAACCAGCACTTAGATCTTGGCAAACAATATTCCAACCTGCAGCATCCAAATAGTATTTTCAAACAGTAGATTTGCTCATTTACAGAGCCAAGATAGTGGCACCCTTTAATGAGGGAACTCAAGAGTTATAAGTCTGACTGATTTGGGTCCTCAAACCGAGAATTTTGCATGGCTGCAACTTGTCCTGCCCCTGCCCAGTCAGGGGAACCAAATATCCTGGCCCACTGTTGTGTTAGCTTCTGGCCTTGCTTGATTAAAAAAGGCTGGCCAGAGCACCTGAAAATTTGCATAATACAAAAATGCTACAGCAGAGAATGGCAGGTAAAGCTGTTCATATGCAAAGCAAAGTCATTGGTCCTGTTCAGCTATGAAACTTGAGGCATGGGTCAACTTGTTAAGTCCACAAACAAGAAGTTTTGCTGGCCTTGGAGTCATTTCTCACACTATGTCTGAGCAGGGAAATTAATTCATAGCCCTGCCCATTGCTGAATACAGCCTTCAGCCCATCTAAGCAGGGAACCTATCCAAAGCACACAGATAGTACATGTAACAGCCTTCTTTACAGTACTAGTTGAACAAAGAGATCTGTCTGTGTCTTTTCCTGTACATAGAGCGAGACAGTGACTTCACATGGCCAGGTAATTCAGGGAAGTCTTGCTTGGTTCAGGTTCCCAAATAATCAGGTTTTCAGCCCCTGGGGCTAGTCCTGTTGCCCTACCAGGTCAGGGAAGTTAATTAATAGGGCTATATATTATTGGGTATAGTACCCAGCCCCAACTATCTAGTAAGTCTGACTGGAGAAACCAGGCAAATGTGGAGCCCATTCTACAGCTTCACTTAGGAAGAAACCAAGCCAGCAGTCTTCTCCAATTGTTCTCATCCAGAAGCAACCCCTTTCCAACCTCAGAGCTTGGCCATGGTTTCACACACAAAAATAGAATCTGATAGCAAGCTTCACCTGCCAAAGGATGATATCAGTAGACATGTCCAGAAATCCAAAATAAGCTGACTACTGAAGAACTGTTTCTGCCAAAGTGAAACTTTAAAATCTGGAAGAGGAAAATGATTACTCAAAAAGTGCAGATACCAAGGTAAGGATTCAAGGATCATGAAAAATCAGGTAAACAAGATACCACCAAAGAGAACTAATAAAGCTCCCAATAATACACTATAAAGAAATGAAGATCTATGAATTGCCTGACAATTCAGAATAGTCTTCTTAGAGTTTAGTGAACTATAAGAACAGATGACAGAAAACTAAACAAAATTAGGAAGACAATGCATGAACAAAATTAGTTCAACAAAGAAATAAAAAACCTAAAAAACAATCCAAGTAAAAATCCTAGAGCTGAAAAATACAGTGACTGAACTGAGGGATTCAACAGAGAGCTTTATAAGCAGATTAAATCATGCAGAAAACAGAATCAATGGTCTAGAAGACAAAACATTTGCAATTATTCACTCAAAGGAGAAAACAGAGAAAATAATATAAATGATTGAAGAAAGACTATGGGACTTATAGTATGTAATCAAAAGAAACAGTATTTGTATTATGGAAATTCCAGAAAGAGCAGAGAAATATAAAGAAACAGCAAGTATATTTAAAACAATAGGGCACCTGGGTGGCTCAGTTGGTTAAGCGACTGCCTTCAGCTCAGGTCATGATCCCACGGTCCTGGGATTGAGTCCCGCATCGGGCTCCCTGCTCTGCGGGGAGCCTGCTTCTCCCTCTTCCACTCCCCCTGCTTGTGTTCCCTCTCGCTGTGTCTCTCTCTGTCAAATAAATAAATAAAATCTTTAAAAAAACAAAAAACAAAAACAAAAAAAAACAATAATTCCTGAAAACTTCCCAAACCAGAGGGGAGAAATAGACACCTAGATCCATGAAGTCAAAGAACCCCAAAGAGGTTAAACTTGAAAGGGCTACACTGAGACACTTAAGATTAAATAGTCAAAAGGCAAAGAAAAGGAAAGAGTTCTGAAAGCAGCAAGAAAAAAGAGAAGTTATATATAAGGGAACACCCATAAGGCTGTTGGTGGATTTCGCAACAGAAAATATTTGCCCAGGAGAGAATAAGAAGATATACTCAAAATATTGAGAAGAAAAAAAAAAACCCTGCCAACCAAGAATTCTATAACAGCAAAGTTGTCCTTCAGAAAAGAAAGAGAGATAAATATTTTCCCAAACAACCAAAAGCTGAGGGAGTTTATCACCACTAGACCTGCCCTATAAGAAATAATAGAGTTATTTGAATGGAAATAAATAAGTGCTAATTGACATCATAAAAACATTTAAAGGTAGTATAAAAACTTAATGGTAGATATATAGTAAACCTTAGATTCTGTAATATGGTAATGGCAGTGTGTAAGTCACTTACAACTCTAGTTTAAAAGTTAAAAAAACACAGTAAAAATAACCATAACTATAATAATTTGATATTGGTTTCACATTATAAAAAATACGTATCTGTAACATCAATAATCTAAATTGTGAGAAGTGAAAGTGCTAAATTTAGAAATCCTACTGTAATTAAGTTATTACCAGCTTAAAATATGGTGTTATAATTTTAAATACTTTATGCAAGCCTCATGGTAACCACAAAAGAAGAACCTGTGCTAATTACATTAAAGAACATGATAAAGAAGTGAAACCATACTGGTACAAAAAGACATCAAAACATGCAAAAAAACAGCAAGACAAGGATCCACAATTAATGGATTTACAAAACAGAAAACAATTAACAAAATGGCAATAGTAAATCCTTACTTATCAATAATTATCTTAAACATAAACTGATTATATTTTCCAATCAAAATACATAGAATGACTGAATAAATACAAAACAAGATCCATCAATATTCTGCCTACAAGAGACTCAGTTTAGCCTTAAAAACACACATAAACTGAGAGTAAAGTGATGGGAAAATGTATTTTAAGTAAATGGTTATCAACAAAATTAAGTGTAGCTAGTCTTACATCAAAAGAAATATTTTAGTGGTGCCTGGGTGGCTCAGTTGGTTAAGCGACTGCCTTTGGCTCAGGTCATGATCCCAGAGTCCCGGGATTGAGTCCTGTATTGGGCTCCCTGCTTGGCGGGGAGTCTGCTTCTCCCTCTGACCCTACCCCTTCTTGTGCTCTCTCTCTCTCACTCTCTCTCTCAAATAAATAAATAAAATCTAAAAAAAATATTTTAAATGAAAAATGGTAAAAAGAGACCAAAAAAGTTTAGTAAATAATGATAAAAGGGGTCAATCAAAAATATAATAATTATAAATATTTATGTACCCAGCATTGGAGCACATAAATATATAAAGCCAAAGCTAACAGAACTAAAAGGAGAAATAAAACAGCAATACAATACTGGTTGGGGACTTAGTACTTCACTCTTAATGGATAAATCATCCAGACAAAAAACAGCAAGCAAACATCAGATTTGAACAGCACTATAAACCAATGGACCTGACAGACAGATAGAAAACATGCTATACAACAAAGCAGAATACACATTCTTTTCAAGCACAGATGGGACATTTTCTTAAATAGACCATATATTAGGCCACACAACAAGTTCTTAGCAAATTCAAAGAGACTGAAATCATATCAAGTATCTTCTCTGTCCATAACAACATGAAGCTAGAAATCAATAACTGAAGGAAAACTGCAAAATTTGTGAAAAATGGAAATTAAAAAACACTCTCCTCAGAAACCAATGGATTAAAGAAGAAATTAAAGGGGAAATAAAAAGTACCTTGAAACAAAAGAAAATGGAAACACAACATTCAAAACTTATTGGATGAAGCAAAAGCAGGTCTCAGAGGGAAGTTCACAGTGGTAATCACCCCATTAAAAAACAAGAATGATCTCAAATATACAACCTAATCATACAGCTTGAGGAAGTAGAAAAAGGACAAACTGAGTCCAAAATTAACAAAAGGAAGAAAATACGGATTAGAGCAGAAATAAAAGAAATAGAGAACAGGAAAAATAGAAATTAACAAAACTTCAAGTTGCTTCTTTCAAAAGATAAATAAAATTGGCAAACCATTAGCTAGACTATCCAACAAAAATAGAGAGTAGACACAAATCAACAAAATTATAAATAGAAAAGGAGACATTACATCTGATACCACAGAAGTACAGGGATCCTGAGAGGATACTATGAAATATTATAGGCCAACAAATTGGACAACCTAGAAGAAATGGAGACGTTATTAAAATCATAAAACCTGCCAAGACTGAGTCAGAAAGAAATAGAACATCTTGACAGACCAATTACTAGTAAGATTGAATCAGTAATCGAAAATCTCCCAATGAAGAAAAACTGAGGAATAGATGGCTTCACTGGTAAATTTAACCAAACATTTATTTTTTTAAGATTTTATTTATTTACTTGACAGAGAGAGAGCTGCAGAGGGAGAGGGAGAAGCAGACTCCCTGCTGGGAGTCTAATGCAGGACTTGATCTCAGGATCCTGGGATCACAACCTGAACCAAAGGCAGACGCTTAACCAACTGAGCCAGCCAAGTGCCCTTTAACCAAACATTTAAATTAGAATTATCACCAATACTTTTCAAACTCTTCTTAAAAAATTAAGAGAAGTGATCAGTTTTAAACTCATTTTATGAGGCCAGTATTATTGCAATACCAAAGCCAGTAAAGGACACTACAAGAAAGGAAAACTACAGGCCAATATCCCTGATGAACATAGATGCAAAAACTCTCAGTGAAATTCTGGCAAACCAAATTTAGCAGCACAATGAAAGGATCACTCACTATGGTCGAGTGGGGCTTATCCCTGGGATGCAAGGATGGTTGAAAATATGCAAAATAATACAATATGATACATTAATAGAAAGAAAAAGTTACATAAACACTTCAATAGATGTAGAAAAAGCATCTGATAAAATTCAACATCCATTCATGAAAAAAACTCTTAACAAATTAGGTAGAGAAGGAATACACCTCAACATAATAGAGGCCATATAGGACAGGCCCACAGTTAACCTTATACTCAACAATGAAAGGTTGAAATCATTTCCTTTAAGATCAGGAGCAAAACAAGAGTGCCCTCTCACAGCAGAGGAGTTAAGATGGTAGAGGAGTAGGGAGAACCTAAGTTTGTCTCCTCCCTTGAATATAACTAGATAGTTACCAAATCATTCCGAACACCCAAGAAATCAGTCAGAGGTCTGAGAAAACAAATACTGCAAGTCTACAAGTAGAAAAACCACCACTTTTTGGAAAGTAGGAGATAAGGAGACTTGAATCCAGTGTGATATAGCTGAGGATACAGCAGCAGGGAAGGAGCCTGCTTAAGGAGGCTACCACAAAGTATTATAAGCAGCAGAGCACAAAATCAGAACTTTTAGAAGTCTGCTACAGTGGGGGACTTGCCTGGCTTAAGGGTGCTTAGGTAGCGAAGCAGGGCAGAATCCCAGTTGTGACAGCATGGTCCAAGGGTTGCCTGGGTCGCAGGAATGGGTGGCACATAAGTGCAACACTGTTCACAGGCAAAGGAATGAGAACAGCCAGTCTGGGTGCCGGCTTTCTGCTCTGTGTTGCCATAAACTGTGAAGCAGTTGTGCAACTGCTTTCCTGGAACAGGTCCAGGAAAAGGCAGAAGTGTGGTGAGACTCTCCCTAGGAGGAACAGCATGGGTTGGTGAGGCAGGAGTCCCTAAAATTTGGAGTCTTGAAACTCAGCCCCCTGCCTGAGATAAAAAGGCTCAGACAAAGTCAGGGTGAACATAGAGTTCTGATGGAAACCAGTGAGACAAGAGTGATTGATTGCTCTTCTGTGAGGGCTCACTGAACAGTGGAGGACACGAATTTTCAGCTCTAGGGCTAGAGAGCAGGGCGCCAAAATAATCATCCCACCCATCAGTGCTAAAAGACATCAGGGAGCAAAACAGCACCACCTCGTGGAGTTTTGAGCCAGTTACACCAAGCAGTGCTTCCCTGTGCACTGGAAACACATTTCCACTAGGGCAAGTCCACCTGATAATCAGTGCAACAGGCCCCTACCCCAGAACAGCACAAAAAACTCACTCTCACTAAGTTTACTTATCATAGAGGGCTGCAAAGCTTCATCTCTAGGATAAAATAATATTTAGCATCCTTTGAACTTTTATTCTTTTGTATTATTATTTTTTCAGTTATTTTCTTAGTTTTTTCAATTCTATTTTCAATTCATTTTTAATTTTTATTTTTATATGAACATTATATATATATTGTTCCTTTCAATGTATTATATGTATATATTTAATATATATAAAAGTATATATATATAAAAGTATATATATACTTCTTATTTTAGGATCTAGTTTCTTTTAACCAGAAGACTAAAACACACCCAGGATCTAGTTTTTTTGTTTTGTTTTCTGTTTTGTTGTTGTTGTTATTGTTGTTTTCTTTTTTCTTCTTTTTTTCTTTTCTGGACAAAATGATGAGACAGAGAACTTAACTCCAAAAGAAAGTAGAGGAGGTAGTACTCACAGCCAGGGATTTAATGAATACAGATTTAAGTAAGATGTCTGAATTACAATTTAAAAAAAGGATTATAAAGATACTAGCTGGGTTTGAAAAAAGCATAGAAGACACTAGAGAATCCTTTGTTGTAGAGATAAAAGAACTAAAATGTAGTCAGGCCAATATTAAAAATGCTATAACGGAAATGCAGTCCCAAGTGGAGGACATAAAAACAAGGATGAATGAAGCAGAAGAGCAAATCAGTGATAAAGAAGATAAAATTACTGAAAATAAAGGAAAGAGAAAGAAAAGGCATCCAAATTGGTAAAGAAGAAATCAAATTTGTACTCTTCTAAGATCACATGATACTCTCTGTAGAAAAATCCAGAAGACTCTACCCAAAAACTGCTAGAATTGATACAGGAATTAAGCAAAGTCACAGGATATAACATCAATGCAGAGAAATCAGTTGCATATCTATACACTAACAATGAAGCAGCAGAAATAGAAATCAAGTAATTGATCCAGTTTACAATTGCACCCCAAACCATAAAATAAATAGGAATAAACCTAACCAAAGATGTAAAAGATCTTTACACTGAAAACTATGGAACACTTATGAAAGAAATTGGGGAAGACACAAAGAATTGGAAAAACATTTCATGCTCAGGACTGGAAGAACAAATATTGTTAAAATATCTACGCTACTCAAAGCAATCTACACATTCAATGCCATCCTTATCAGAATACCACCAGCATTTTTCACAAAGTTAGAACAAACAATTCTAAAATTTGTATGGAAACAGAAAAGGCCCCAAATAGCCAAAGGAAAGTTGAAAAAGAAAACCAAAGCAGAAGGCATCACAATTCCGGACTTCAAGCTGTATTACAATGTTGTAATCATCGAGACAGTATGATACTGGTACAAAACCAACACATAGATCAATGGAACAGAATAGAGAACCCGGAAATGGACCCTCAACTCTATGGTCAACTAACCTTTGGAAAAGCAGGAAAGAATATCCAATGGAAAAAAGACAGTCTCTTCAACAAATGGTGTTGGGATAATTGGACAGCCACATGTAGAAGATGAAACTGGACCACTTTCTTACACCATACACAAAAATAAACTCAAAATGAGTGAAAGACCTAAATGTGAGAAAGGAATCCATCAAAATCCTAGAGGAGAACACATGCAGCAACCTCTTTGACTTTGGCCTCAACAACTTCTTGCTAGATACATCTCCATAGGCAAGGCATACAAAAGCAAAAATGAACTACTGGGACTTCATCAGGATCAAAGACTTCTGCACAGCAAAGGAAATAGTCAACAAAACTAAAAGGCAACGTAAGGAATGGGAGAAGATATTTGTAAATGTCTTATCAGATAAAGGGTTAGTATCCAAGATCTATAAAGAACTTATCAAACTCAACACACATAAAACAAAAAAAATCCGGTCAGAAATGGGCAGAAGACACGTATAGACATTTCTCCAAAGAAGACATCCAAATGGCCAGCAGACACATGAAAAAATGTTCAGCATCACTATCAGGGAAATACAAATCAAAACCACAATGAGATACCACCTGGCACAGGTCAAAAAATAAAATAAAATAATGGCTAAAATTAACTCAGGAAAGAACAGATGTTGGCAAGGATGCAGAGAAAGGGGAACCCTCTTACACTGTTGGTGGGAATGCAAACTGGTTTAGCCACTCTGGAAAACACTATGGAGGTTCCTCAAAAAGTTAAAAATAGAGCAACCCTATGACCTAGCAATTGCACTACTAGGTATTTACCACAAAGTTATAGATGTAGTGAAAAGCAGGGGCACATACAACCCAATGTTCATAGCAGCAATGTCCACAATAGCTAAACTGTGGAAAGAGCCCAGATGTCCATTGACAGATGAATGTATAAATAAGATGTGATATATGTATAGAATGGAATATTAGCTATCGAAAAAAACAAAATCTTCCCATTTGCAATGACGTGGATGGAACTAGAGGGTATTATGCTAAGCGAAATAAGTCAGCCAGAGAAAGACAAATACCATTTGATTTCACTCATGTGGAATTTAAGTAACAAAATAGATGAACATAGGGGAAGGGAAGGAAAAATAAAATAAGATAAAAACAGTAAAAAAAAAAAAGAGTGCCCAATCACACTACTTCTATTCACTACAGTACAGGACGTTTGGTCAGAGAAATTAGACAAGAAAAAAAGGGTCAGAAGTGGAAAAAAATAAAATTGTCATTATATGTACATAATATTATTTTATATGTAGAAAATCCATAAGATTTTACCCCAAATTTTTAGATCTAATAAACAGGCTCAGAAAATTTTCAGGATACAAAATTAACATAAAACGTCAGTAGTGCTGGGCTCCTGGGTGGCTCAGTTGGTTAAGCGACTGCCTTCAGCTCAGGTCATGATCCTGGAGTCCCGGGATCGAGTCCCGCATCGGGCTCCCTGCTCAGCAGGGAGTCTGCTTCTCCCTCTGACCCTCCCCCCTCTCATGCTCTCTCTATCTCATTGTCTCTCTCAAATAAATAAATAAAATCTTTAAAAAAATTTTTTTTAATTAAAAAAAAAAACGTCAGTAGTGCTTCTATATGTGAATAACAAATTATCTGAGAAAGAAATAAAGAAAATGATCACATTTACCATAGCATTAAAATAATAAAATACTTAGGAATAAATACAATAAGGAAGTGAAAGATACCTAATCTGGAATCTACAGATGTTTATGAATGAAACCAAAGAGAGAAATAACTGGAAATGTGTCCCATGTTCATGGAGTGCAAGAATTAATATTGTTAAAATGTCAATACTACCAAAAGGAATCTATAGATCCAATACAATACCCATCAAGATTCTAATGTCATATTTTAACAAAAATAGAAAAACAATCCTAAAATTTATATTTATATATATATCTATATATATAAACCCACAGGTAATATCATTCTCAATTGGGAAAAACTGAGAGCATTCCTCTATGGTTAGGAACAAGACAAAGATGTCCATTCTCACCACTGTTATTTAACATAGTACTGGAAGTCCTAGCCTCAGCAATCACAAAAAAGAAATAAATGTAATCGAAATTGACAAGGAAGTAGTAAATCTTTCATTATTTGCAGATGACATGATGTTCTATACAGAAAACCCAAAAGGCTACACCAAAAAAATTGCCTGAACTGATAGGCCAAATCAGTAGTCACAGGATACAAAATCAATGTACAGAATCTGTTGTATTGCTATACACAACAATGAAGCCACAGAAAGAGAAATCAAGGAATCAGTCCCATTTGCAATTCACCAAAACCCATAAGATACCTAGGAATAAACCTAACCAAAGTAAAAGACCTGTACTCCGAAAACTTTAAAACACTAGTGAAAGAAATTGAAGATGACACAAAGAAACAGAAAAACATTCCATGCTCATGGGTTGGAGGAAAGAATAGTTAAAATGTCTATATTACCCAAAGCAATCTATGCATTTAATATAATCCCTATCAAAATACCACCAGCATTTTTCACAGAGCTGGAACAAACAATCTAAAATTTGTATGGAACCACAAAAGACCCTTAATAGTCAAAGTAATCCTGAAAAGGAAAAGCAAAGCTGAAGGCATCATGATTCTGGACTTCAAGTTATATTACAAAGCTGTAGTCATCAACACAGTATGGTAGTGGCACAAAAACAGACACATAGATTAATGGAACGGAATAGAAAACTTGGAAATGGACCCACAGCTATATAGTCAACTAATCTTCATCAAAGCAGGAAATAATATCCAATGGAAAAAAGACAGTATCTTCAACAAATTGTGTTGGGAAAACTTGACAGCAACACACAGAAGAATGAAACTGGAGCACCTTCTTACACCATACACAAAACTGAATTTAAAAATGGATGAAAGACCTAAATGTGAGACAAGAAACCATTAAAATACTAGAGGATAACACAGTAATGACTTTGACATTGGCCATAGCAACTTCTTACTAGATATGTCTCCTGAAGCAAGAGAAACCAAAGCAAAAATAAACTACTGGGACTTCATCAAAATAAAATCTTCTGTACAGCAAAGGAAACAATCAACAAAACTGAAAGACAACCTACTGAATAGCAGAAGATACTTACAAATGGCTTATACAATCATCATCATCATCATCATCATCTAGTTAAGAAATGGGCAAAAGACAAGAATAGACATTTTTCAAAGACATACAGATGGCCAACAGACACGTGAAAAGATGCTCAACATTCCTGATTATCAGGGTAATGTAAATCAAAACTACAATGAGATATCACCGCACAATTTTCAGAATGGCTAAAATTAATAACACAGGTATGAACAGATGTTGGCGAGTCTGTGGAGAAAGGGGATCCCTCTTACACTGTTGGTGTGAATGCAAACTGGAGCAGTCAGTCCAGAAAATAGTATGGAGGTTCCTCAAAAAGTTAAAAATAAAACTACATTACTATCTAGCTATTGGACTAATAGGTATTTACCCGAAGAAAACAAAAATACTAATTGAAAGGGATACATGCACCTGCACCCTGATATTTATAGCAGCATTATCAATAATAGCCAAATTTTGGAAAGAGTCCAAATTTCCATTGACAGATGAATGGATAAAGAAGAAATGGTATATATATATATATATATATATATATATATATATATATATATATGTATAATGGAATATTACTCAGCCATAAAAATAATGAAATCTTGCCATTTGTAATGATATGGATGGAGCTAGAGATTATTATGCTAAGCAAAATAAGTCAGTCAGAGAAAGACAAATACCATATGAATTTGCTCATATGTGGCATTTCAAAAACAAAACAAATGATCATAGGGGAAAAAAACAGAGGAAAACCAAAAAACAGACACTTAACTATGGAGAAGAAACTGATGGTTAACAGAGGGGCAGTGGGGTGGAGGGATGGTTTAAATAGGGGGGGGTTTAAGGATTGTCCTTGTGATGAGCACCAGGTGTATGTAAGTTTTGAATCACTGGATTGTACACCTGAACACTGGATGTTAACTAACTGGAATTTAAATAAAAACAAAAACAGAAGAGATTTGTGGTTACCAGAGGGAAGGGATGAAGGGAGGGGGAATTGGGTGAAGGTGGTCAAAGTGTACAACTTCCAGTTAAATAAATAAGTACTAGGGATGTAATGTATGACATTATTACTGTGATTAACACTGGTATATGACATATGAAAGTGGTTAAGAGAATAGATTCTAAGAAGTCTCATTAAAAGGAAAAACTATTGTTTTCTTTTTCTTTCCTTTTGTATCTATATGAGATGATAGATGTTAACTAAACTTATTATGGTAATCATTTCATGATAAATGTAAGTCAACTCATTATGCTGTATAAATTAAACTTACATAGTGTTGTATGTCAAGTATATGTAAATAAAACTTGAAAAAATTATCAAGCGGATAAAAACTAAACAGAGATGGGGACATGTCCAAAGGACACAGGATCCACCTGAAAGAGGTCCCTGTGGCCAAATCTGGAATAATTTGAGCTACAAATAAATCACAGTATTATGTTATATTGGAATGGAAAAAAATACCCATAGGTCTTGCTGATATGAAAAATGATTGAATACATCAATAAATGAAAACAATAGTTTCTCATGTAATAATTCTAATACATACATGTAGAAGAAAGAGAGAAATAGAAAATCATTGTAAAATATCACAGTAATAATTGCTGAAGGCAAAATTTACTTATGAAAGGTTAAATTAGTGGGAGAAACTGGGTATATTTGCATAGCCTCATGTATATCTTTCTGAAGTCTATTAATTACTGTGGCAGTTTTAACATATGCTCAGAAATTCTTTTATACTTTTTTTTCTTCAGATGATGGAGCATAATTCCTTATTACTCTAGTGTAGACTAGACTTAGCTGGACTTAGACTTTTTTTAAAGAAAAGTAAATGTCAAGAGAAAAAGAGGATTGTTATAGTGGAGAAACCTGGCAGATACCACCTTAACCAAGTCATCAAGAGAACTTTTAATAAGTCATGTTGATATCATTTACCCTCTAATATAATGTATTGAGAAAGGTGCATCAAGTAAATGAGAAAATATCAGAAAACCCAAATTGACAGACAATCTATAATATACCTGGACAGTACTCTTAAAAATTGTCAAGGTCTTGAGAGACAAGGAAAGACTAAGAAAGTGTCACTGATTCGAGAAGACTAAGGAGATACACTGATTGAATGCAATATGGTGTTTTTGATTGAATCATGAGGTCAATAAAGACATTAGTGAAAAAAATAGAATTGTTTGTAATTTAGTTTATAGTGTTACGGAACCTGGATTGGATTGCCTGACAGAAGAACCAAGGGGCACCCGGAGATCTTGGGTAGGAGGTTTATTTAACACCAGTGGGCTCAGAGGAGAGTGACCTCCAAAGTCTGAGCCCAAGCACAAACAAAGGGGGCAATTTATACACTTCTACTTCCGCATACTTGGCACTTTTGGCCCTGCGCAAAGCGGGGCAGGGAGAAGAACCTGGATTGGTGTGTGCGGGAAGCAGAGCAGGGAGAAGAACATGGAAGAGCCCCAGGGCAAGGACTGAGACTCTCTCACTGGCTCAGGCAGCCATCTTAGGACACAGATTTTCCTTATCATTCCCCCCTTACATGCCCCTTTAAACATCTAGTTTAGAGGGCATTTTCATCTTCTAAGGGGCAATAGTGAGTGAGGAGCAACTGGAGTCCGATTTAACAATTTGAGTAGTGATACACCTAGTAAGGGCATTAAGAATACAAGGACCAAATGTTACTATGAGGAGAAGCAATAGGAGGGGGCCAACGAGGGGGGTGAACCAAGGGAACCATTGTGAGAGGGTATCCCACCAAGTTGTCTGCTGGAGTGATTCCCACCAGCGATGTACTCGTTCCTGTAATTGGGTCAGAATTTCTTGGACCACGCCTGACTCATTAGCATAGAAACAACATTCCTCCTGTAAGAAGAGGCAGAGCCCCCCTTGCGCAGCTGTGAGCAAGTCGAGTCTGCTCCTTTTTGGAGGACCACTGAATCAAGTTGGTGCTGCAGGGCCAGGGCCGACTGAGTGAGGGTGGAAAAATCCACCGTGAGTTGTTGAGTTAACCCCTAGTACTGAATCTGAGACATCCTGAAGCCAGTGGTGCCAAGGGCAACACCTGATGCAGCCAGAAGGTTCACGATAAGAGGGATGGCTGCGGGGGAGTGTTGAGGGTGGCTAGGAGGTCTCCACATGAGTGGGGCATTGTTCCCAGGGAGGACTGAAAGATCAGGTAAGAAACTGACAAGTATGCATGATTGATCACGCAGGGTGATGCAGATGTATACACCTTGATCACAAGCCAAAAAAGTGTTGTTAGGTGCATAGACCCAGCTGTGGCCGGTAATGGGAGAGGATGAGTTGTCATACAGCAGTACCGGAGCCAGAAAGGGATAATCTGAGGTCTCCGGTGCTGAGGTGGGAGGTGACATGGTAGATGGGTTGAGGATGACACCTAGGTATTGGACGGGACCGGACTTCATACAGATCCAGCCGACAGACACTAGGGGTGGATTTGAGTGGTTAAGCGCTTGGTGGGAGGCGCTGATCATACCTAACAGTTGCGCTATAGATGCTTGCTTCGTGTGGATGGGGGACCCATGGATGTGCCAGGGAGAGTTATTTTCTGTCTGACTCTGGGGGTTAACTGTAAGGCTTGGAGTGAACATGGACTTAATCATAAATTTGGCCATGGGGTCAGTCCCCATAGGGTGATATTGGCCCAACAGGAGAATGATTCCTGTAGCCCATGATGTGGCATTGAGTTCTAAGACTGAGAGTGTGAGTGGTATACAGTGATTGTTAGGGCAAGAGGATGGGGTGGCATTGCGTGACAAGGAAATCCAGATGTCACTGTGCTGTTTGAGGTGCCACCACCTGGTGGACCATCATTTCATTCCCTGCCAAGTTGCCACCCATGACTCACAACCCCAGGTCTGCGAGCAGAACTGAGGGCAGGTGTTTGGCTGTTGAAGTGTAGGGCCCCCACAGATGTAGATATCTACCAGCCAGTTACCTGAGTGAGGGCCATGGTAGGAACACTGTCTATGAGGTTCCCAGGAGGTATCAAGAAGCTGGCATCCATCAAAAGGGAGGTTAACCTTTGGTGTGTGCCCATCCCAGGTGGAAGAATTCAGTGGGGGTGCTGGTGCGGGATTGAGGGGGATAAGCTGAAAAGTCCATTTGCTAGTAATGGTGATACGAGAGTTTGCCACCCTTGCCTGGCTGGGCAAGCTAGAAGCAGTGAGAAGGAACAGCACACCAGGTAGCAGAAGACCGGGACTGACTGGGGCCAGGAAAACCATGGTGAAATGCCCTCAGGAGTAGACAGCAGAGGGCCAGTAAAAGTGGGATCTATGATCTTAGGTAGAGGGAGCCATCGTGGCTAACCCGTCAGCAGATGAAATCCGTGGACAAGTAAGTGCAATAATACACCCTAGGGACACCCAATAAGCAATGACAATAGTAAGCCTCTGGGGGAAAGCCCAGTCAGGAGGGGCAACAGTGTAGAGTCCGACTCCCAATATGAGGGAAATCATGCCGATGAGAGCCAGGGACCATGGTGAGCAAGTGTCCATCGGTTGTTGGGGTCTTGTCGAAGGTGAAGCTGGAGTGGGTTCGTGAAGTCTGGCTGGACTCTCCACTGTGCGGCTCCTTGTCTGAATGATGAGTTTTCTTCACTCTGGAATGGTGGACCCATGGGGTGACACCTGAGACCTTGAGGGCAGTAGGGATGGTTAGAACAACAGTGTGGGGCCCTGCCCACTATGGTTTGAGGGGGTCTTTCTTCCAATCTTTGACCCAAACTGAGTCCCCTGTCTGGAAGGAGTGTACCTGAGACCCTAAGGAGATTGGGGCCCTCTCAAAGGTGTACTTTTGTAATTTATTCAGGGTGGCCCCCAGGGCCCGAAGCTGCCCTGTATCCCTTTATCTCCAACCTGATGCAAGTTTCCTGGAAGGCTTCCGAAGCACGGGGGAGGCCGTCCATATATAAATTCGAATGGGAAGAAACCTGATGTCCTGGCTGTGCAGCGAGCACACAAGAGAGCTAGGGGTAGCAGATCCCACCATGGGAGGTTAGTCTCCTGACAAAACTTTGCTAAGGTTCCCTTGAGGGTATGATTCATTCACTACTTTCCCTGAACTTTGGGGCCAGTAATCGGTGTGGAGTCTCCAGGTGATGTTGAGAGATTTGGTCAAGACCTGTACAATGTCTGCCACAAATGTGGGTCCACTGTCACTATGGATTGTTAATGGCAGGCCGAATGGGGGCATGATCTCCCTCAAGAGGACTTTAGCTACTTCCTAGGTCTCCTCTGTCTTAGTCAGGAAGGCTTCAACCTACCCAGAGTATGTGCATACTATTACTAGGAGATATCTGAACCCCCTGCTTAGTGGCACATCTGTGAAGTCTACCTCTAGATCTTTGAAGGGGGTTGCGCCCATCCTCTGGACACCTGGCAGGGGCCGTGGTGCAGACCGAGCATTATTTTTAGCACATGTTATGAATCTTTCACTCGTTGCTCAGCACAGTGCTGACAGCTGACTGATGTAGTAGTGCTTCTTGAGAAGGGCCTCTAATGTAGTTTTTCCCAGATGAGTGAGTTGGTGGTATTCCTTGACTAGATGCCCTCCAGTTGCTTTTGGAACAAAGATGCGCCCATCTGGCATCATCCACCATCCCTTTTCAGTCAGGGTGGCTCCCTCAGCCATGGCCCATTCCTTTTCTTTTTTAGTGTAACTGGGTGGAGGGACTTCTTCCGGGGGTGTTAGGGCCATGGTGAGGGAAGGGGGCTCTGTCCATGTCCTCACTGGCTGAGGTCTCGGCTGCCTCATCTGTCAGATGATTTCCCCGTGCTTTGGGGTCATCTCCTTTCTGGTGTCCCATACAGTGCAGGATTGCTACTTCCTTTGGAAGCCAGATGGCTTCAAGGAGTCTCAGTATCTCCTCTTTGTTCTTGATAGCTTTTCCTGCTGTGGTTAGGAGGCCCCTTTCCTTGTAGATGGCTCCATGTATATGTACAGTAGTGAAGGCATACCGAGAGTCAGTACAGATGTTGTGTCGCTTACCTTCACCGAGGGTGAGGGCTCGGACTAAGGCATATAATTCAGCCCCTTGAGCTGACCATCCAGCTGGTAATGCCTTAGCTTCTAGGACTGCTGTGGTTGTGGTTACTGCATAACCCACTTTCTGGGCACCCTCTTGTAGGTAACTGCTGCCATCACTGAACAGCGTGAGCTCTGGATTCTTTATGGCTTGATCCCGCAGATCTGGATGGCTCATGTAGACTTCATCAGTCACCTTGGAGCAGTCATGGTCTGGTTCCCCCTCTTCTGTGGGGAGAAAGGTTGCTGGATTTAATGTCCTTACTGTTTCGAGGGTGACCCACGGGTTTTTGCAGAGCAACCCTTGGTATTGTGCTAGCCAAGAGTTGGAAAGGAAGCAGTGTCCCTGTGTATTCATGAGGGACACAACTGCATGAGGGAACTTGACATTAAGGTCTTGCCCCAGGGTAAGTTTGTCTGCCTCTTTGATGAGTAGGACTGTGGCTGCCAGCGCCCTGAGGCACGGTGGCCATCCCGCTGCCATGGGGTCCAGCTTCTTTGACAGGTAGGCAACTGGCCATTGCCAGGGTCCAGCAGTCTGGGTAAGTACCTCAAGGGCTATTTTTTCCTTTTCATGCACAAAGAGGTTGAAGGGTTTTTCTACATCTGGTAGGCCCAGTGCTGGAACATGCCCCAGGGCGGTCTTTATCTCTGTGAAAGCGGCTTCTGCTTCCTCAGCCCAGGCAGGGGGTTCTCGATCTGGTCCCCCTAAGAGATCATAAAGGGGTCTTGCTATTGCCGAGAACCTGGGGATCCAGATACGGCAGAATCCTGCAGCCCCCAGGAATTCTTGTAGGCCTCTTTTTTTTGTCTGGGGCTGTGGCAGGGAGATGATGACCCTTTTCATCTCCAGCCCTAGTTCTCTTTTCCCTTGGGTGAAGAGGAAACCAAGGTAGTGGACTTGCTGTTGGCAGATTTGTACCTTCTTCCATGAGGCTTGGTATCCCAAGTCTGTCAGGAGCTGTAGGAGGGCCTTTGGGCCATTTGTGCAGTCTTCTTGTGTGTCACTGGTGAGGAGGAGGTCATCCACATACTGGAGGAGGGTGCATCATGTGGCCTCCCTTGGGAAGCTGGCGAGGTCTGTGGCCAGCGCTTCCCCAAAGAGGATTGGTGAGTTTTTAAGCCCCTGTGGGAGGCACGTCCAAGTCAGTTGCATCTGGTGCCCTGTATCAGGTTCAGACCATTCAAAGGCAAATAGTGGCTGGCTCTGGGGAGCTAAGCAGAGGCAGAAGAAGGCATCCTTCAAATCTAGGCAAGTGAACCATCTGGTGACCCTGGGATTCGGCCGAGGAGGGTGAATGCATTCGGGACCACTGGGTTCAGAGTGATGGTCACCTTGTTGATGGCCCACAGGTCTTGAACTGGTCTGTATCCCCCTCCTGGCTTCTTGACTGGCAGGAGTGGTGTATTCCAGGCTGACTGGCACTTGACTAGAATCCTGCTTCTTTGAGTTTAGTCAGATGTTCTTAGATGCCGATCTTAGCTTCTTGTGGAAGGGGGTATTGCCTTTGCCTCTAAGGTTGGGCTCCTGGGATCAGTTCAACAGCAATAGGGACCTAATTCCAGGCTAGTCCAGGTAGGTTGTTTTTAGCCCATACTGAAGGGAAGGCAAGTCTGAACTCCGGTGGGCTGCTTGGTTGGGCCTGGGCACAGAATAGCCTCCATTCTTCTTCCCTTGGTGTGGTAATTTCTAGTATTAGAGACCCCGTCTCCTCTTGCCTTGGATTCAGTCAAAGGCTAGTGTGTCCTGTGGGCTCAAAGATTATCTGAGCCCTAAGCTTGGAGAGTATGTCTCGGCCCAGGAGAGGGATGGGGCAATCAGGCTGATAAAGGAATTCATGTCGGACCTTGTGGCCCCCAAGTTCGCACTGGCGAGCCTGGCAAAAGGGCTGTTGTATTGCTCACGTCCCAATGGCCCCAAGGATGGTTGCAGTCCTTTTGCTGAAAGGTGCCACTGGGGAGATGACAACAGAGTGCTCGGCCCCAGTATCAACCATAAAATTCACTGGTTGGCCCCCCACCTTCATTTTGACTGTGGGCTCACGGGGCCAAGGAGGAAAGAGCCCAGGCCCCCAAGGCCTATGAGGTCCTCCTCTCGGGGTTCTTCCTTATAGCAGCTGAGCTTTTGAGCCTTTCCCCGGTTGGGACATTCATTTTTCCAATGCCCTTTCTCTTTACAGTAGGCACATTGATCCCTTGCCAAGGGGGTTCTGGGCTACCCCCTTTCAGTGGTTAGGATCTCCCCATCTTTGTGTTGTCCTTTTCTTTCAGGGTGGTGGCAAGGAGATTGACTTTCTTTTTCATCTTTTTGTCAGCTTCCCGTTCAGTTGTGACCTCCCCGTTCATGTAGACCTTATTGGCAATCTCTATTAGTTGGGTGATGTTCATCCCGGCAAAACCCTCTAGTTTCTGAAGTTTTTTTCTGATGTCTGGGGCAGCCTGAGCCATGAAGGAGGTGTTTACCATCTGTTGGCTTTCCTGTGCCTCGGGGTCAAATGGAGTGTATATCCTGTAGGCTTCACATAGTGTTTTGTAGTAGTCCCTGGGGGGACTCCCTTGTTTGTTGAGTGACTGAGGATACCTTAGTCATGTTCATGGGTTTCTTAGCTCCTGCCCAGATTCCCTGGAGGAGGGCCTCCTGGTACCTGTGGATGTGGGCCTGTCCCTTGGTTGTGGTGAAGTCCCATGCTGGGTGCTCTTCCGGTGAGGCCGTATTAGCCCAGGCAGCAGGGTCGATGACTCCTGCTGGTGTGTAGTCTTCCAGGTACTGCCATGCACCTTTCATTATTCTCCTCCTTTCCTCTGTGTTAAACAGGGTGCGGAGTAACTGTTGGCAGCCTTCCCAGGTTGGCCGATGGGTCTGGAAGAGGGATTCTATGAGGTCTACCATAGCCTGTGGTTTCTCAGAGTAGGATGGGGTGTTATGTTTCCAGTTGAGGACGTTGGTGGTGGAGAAGGGCTGATAATACATCACAGAATGGCCGGGTTGGACCATCCCATCTTCGTTGTGCCTCTTGGGTTCCCACGTCTCTCATACCAGCAAGTGGAAGGTGCTTGCGCCTGGCCTGGGGTGCAGCCTGGCTTCTGGTCCTGGAGAAAGTGGATCTTTTGGGCCTGGAGGCACCAGTGTATCCTCTGGCCCTGGGGGCACTGGTGAAACCGATGGCAGCAGAGTGTCTGGAACTGAAGGGCCAGGTGTAGACAGTCTTGGGTGTATGCACAGTGAGGGCAGGGTTGGTTCATCCTCAGGATCTCTGGCTAGGATTTCTGGAGACTGGGGCTTTTGCTGATTTTCTTTAGGTTGCTTCGATGAGGTGATTAAGACCCTGGCCTGTCCCTGCCTATTGCAAGCAAATTGCACCCAGCGGGGAAGGGTCTGAGCAATTCCTAGCCAGGAGTCAATGTACAGAAACTGGTCAGGGTGTCCTGGTTCTCCTGTTACAACTCACCATACTTGATGAATCACTGGGGTATCCAATGTCCCTTCTAAAGGCCACCCAACATCAAAGGTGGGCCATTCCAATTCACATAGGGTTCTCAACTTGCCAGGGTTCATCCTGATTCCATAGTCTCCTGAAAACCCCTTCTTGAAATTTTTGATCATTGTCTCTAGAACCGTAGGTTTATTCTGCCCTGACCCCATGCTGATGTCCCCATGTGCGGTGGCGCAGAGACAGACAAAAGGGGGGGTGCCTCCTGAGGTAAGGAGACCAATCAGATGCCCGATGCCACCCTAGACTGTATGCAGTTCACCACGGAATCGCAGATGGGCCCACCCAGACTGCGTAGGTTTCTGGGGACCTTAAGGGTGCCCACCCGTGGAGTCACAGAATCGGTCTGCTTGAGCAAGCCAGGTCAGACTGCACATTCACTCACACGTTCACACTCCAGAAGTTATTACATTCCCTCCCTGGGAATCCCTACCTGTGAGACCTCTAAGAGGTCTCTGGGAGGGGATCAGGCTCCCCTTCCACCCCAGTGGGGTTAGGCCTGTCTGGGTCCTGGGGCCTCAGGCCTTACTGGAGTCCAATGTTGGGACCAGGTCCTCATCTGCCAAGTCTCCTCAAGTCTGGTGGGAACAGCAGCACGGGGCCATCCCGAGGTGACCGGGGCAGGAGACTGCCAAAAACTAGGCAGGGTGTGCCTTCTCCATTATGATCCCTCATTCCGTCACCACCCTGCCATTGCCCCCAAACCAGTGGCAACAAAGGGCCAGCGTGGTTGGGTTTCCCGGTCAGGGAGCCAAATGTTATGGAACCTGGACTGGATAGCCCGATGGAAGAACCAAGTGGCACCTGGAGATCTTGGAGGATAGGAGGTTTTTTTAATGCCAGCAGGCTCAGAGGAAAGTGATCTCCAAAGCTCTGAGCCCTGAGCACAAACAAAAGGGGCAATTTATACACTTCTGCTTCCACATACTTGGCACTTTTGGCGTGTGTGTGAAGCGGGGCAAGGAGAAGAACCCAGATTGATGCGAGCAGGAAGTAGAGCAGGGAGAAAAACCTGGAAAAGCCCTGGGCAAGGACTGGGACTCTCTCACTGGCTCGGTCGGCCATCTTAGGGCACAGATTTTCCTTATCAGTAGTATTATACCAGCTATTAGTTTTGATAAATGTATTTTGTTTAAAGAGAGGCTATCGGCAAAGGGAAGCTCAGTGAAGAGTATATGGGTAATGTCTGTACTATCATCTTTTATTTTATTTTTTTTAAAGATTTTATTTATTTATTTGAGACAGAGAGAATGAGATACAGAGAGCATGAGAGGGAGGAGGGTCAGAGGGAGAAGCAGACTCCCTGCCCAGCAGGGAGCCCGATGCGGGACTCGATCCCGGGACTCCAGGATCATGACCTGAGCCGAAGGCAGTCGCTTAACCAACTGAGCCACCCAGGCGCCCCTGTACTATCATCTTTTAAACTCTTCTGTAAATCTAAAATTATTTCAAATAAAAAATTAAAGCAAACATAAAAAGTAGATTTATTGATGACTTGAACCATACATGCAATATGCTTATAATATTATCTCTCTAGAACGTTCTGCACACAATAAATAATGTTTATTTTATTCTGCACAGAGGTAATATTTATAGAAAAACAATGATGCTCTAAGTCATAAATAAAGCCCTAGAAAATTTCAAAGGTCACTATCATCCAGACTACTTTCTGATAATAATTTAATAAAATTAGAAATTTGTAATAAAAAATAGCAAAAAAAATCCCATTGGCTTGCTAAATCACATATTACTAAATAACCCTTTGACACTTTTAATGCTTAGGTTAAAGAAATCACAAAGGATATAAATAAATATTTATAACAGTATGATAACAAAAATAGTACATGTCAAAAATTTATCAGACAAGGGTGTACGACTGGCTCACTCAGTATGATCTTGGAGTTGTGAGTTCAAGCCCACATTGGATGTAGAGATAACTTAAAATTTTTAAAAAAATCATCAGCTCAAGCAGTATTTATAGGAAAGTATGTAGCTTTAAATAAGTAAATCAGGATACAGTACCTAAATTATATAAACATTCAACTTAAGAAATTAGGAATAGAGCAAGTCTAAATAAGAAAGAAATAAATTATAAAGATCAAGTGAAAAATAAATTAGAGAATAAAAATGGAGATAGATAATAATACCAAATTATGGTTCTTTAAAAATAGTTATAAGAGAGATGGATCTTTGGTGAAACTTACCAATATAAAAATAATATTCAAATAAAACATATACAATGAAAAACAGGAAATAACTTTTGTCATAATGGAAATTTAAAACTGTCATGAGAGGTGCAGAGGCAAGATGGCAGAGGAGTATGGGACCTTGTTTCATCTGGTCCCTCAAATTTAGCTGGATATCTATCAAACCATTCTGAATGCCCATGAATTCAGCCTGAGATGTAAGAATATATATCTGGAACTTTACAAGTAGAAAAGCGACAGCGTTTTGCAAGGTAGGAGGTGCGGAGTTGTGAATCCATGGGGAGATATCAGAAGATAAAAGGAGCAGGGAGGGAGCCTCCATAGCTGGATACTGGAAAGGGATATTGTACTGGAGAACTAAATCTGAACCCTTAGAAATCTGCTCCAATGAGAAACATCCCTTTCTGAAAGAGGCTCAGGGGAAGAAAAGGGCAGAATTCTAGGTGGGTCATTGTGGTCTCAGGATCCCAGGAGACACAGAAAGAATGGGGGTGCCTAATTCGGTAGAGTGTCCCAGCAGTGGAGCAGGGAAACTGGTTATAGTCAGTGAGCCCAGGAGGGACTTGCAGCTTGGGTTGCCCTAAACCTTGAGCTAGGCCGGTTGGGTGACTGCTCTTTGCCTGAGCACCTTAAAAAGGACTGGAATGTATGGGCCATTTACCATCACCTGGGAGGGGTGAAAAGGCTGTGCCCATGACTGGGCAACAGCTCTCAGGGTGGTGGCAGCCCTGGAAAGGACAGTAGGGAAGCACCCAGCCAAGACCGGAGAGCAACAGAGAAGGGTATGCTCAGGAGCCCACAACTCTTCTCAGTACCAAGGACACAAAGGGCATGGGTCCCTGGGACTCCCCCCAGGGAAGATTGCAGTGGGTGTGCACTGCAAGAGTCTGCAGAGTTTGGCACACACAAAAGTGAAAATGATTTGTCCCAGAGGGTTTATTGAAGGGGGGGACCGCGCTCTCTCAGCTCTGGGCCGGAGATTGGGCTTGGCCACTTTTGCTCTGATCTTCTGAAGAGGCTCCTAACACCTTCAGGGAACAAAAGCCACACAGATGACCTGCTTACACTGAGCCCAGACCACTGACAAAGGGTGGGGCAACTCTACCCAGGCAATGACACCTGAGAAGCAGCACAGCAGGCCCCTCCCACAGAAGACAAGTTAGAGGAACAGGGGGACTTCAACTTTATGGAACCCACAAGTCTGTAAAACTCCAATGCCAGGGGAAAATAGTATATTGAGCTACAGGTGTTTTCTCATGACTCATTTATTATTCAGACTAAAATTTTCCATTTCTATTTTCTTTTTCACCTTTTTTCCATTTCAACTAGAATCTTATTTTACCAACATACGTTTTTAAGTCGTTTTTTAACTTTTACTTCTTACATCTACATTTTATTCATATGGGCTTCATTTTAGTCCTTTTTCACTCTATTCAAATTTATTTATTTATTTATTTATTTATTTATTTATTTATTTATTTATTTAAATTTAAATTCAATTAGCCAAGGTATAGTGCATCATTGGTTTTTGATATAATGTTCAATGATTGATCAGTTCAGTATAACACTCAATAACACCCAGTGCTTATATAGTTTTGCTTTCTTTGCAATTTTGGGATATAGTGTCTTCTAACACACAGACCAAAATTCGGTCATGAACAAGTGGATCACTCTGCTTTGTCCACCCTTTGAGATTATAGTCTCTCTCGCCCCCCCCCCTTTATTAATGTTTTGGTTTGGTTTGGTTTGGTTTGCTTTTTTGTGGTGACTTCTGACCACTTTAGATTTGTCTAGGGTGTATTTTGCTTGGGTCATGGTTGATATTTTGGAATCTGCTCATTTGCTCACCCATCCTTCTCTGGGCAAAATGACTGGAAAGAGGAATTCATAACAAAAGAAAATCAGAGGAAATGTTCTCTGCCACAGAGCTAATTGATGTGGATATAAGTTATATGTCAGAGATGGAATTCAGGATAACAAGTATAAAGTTAATACCTAGGATTTAAAAAAGTAAAAATGACAATACAGAATCTCTAAGGGTAGAAATGAGATCTAATTTGGCCGTACTTAAAAATTCTCTGAGATGCAGTCTAAACTGGATGCTCTAACAGCTAGAATCAATGAGGCAGAAGAGAGAATAAGTAATCTAGAGAACAGGCTGATGGATGGGAAGGAAGTTGAGGAAAAAAAGAGAAAGACAACTAGTAGCCCATGAAGAAAGATTTCGTTAATTTAATGATGCCATGAAATGAACCAATGTCAGAATTATTGGAGTGCCCAAGGAGGTGGGTAGACAGAGGGCCAGAAGATATATTTGAACAAATCATAGCTGAGAACTTCCCTAACAAGGGGAAGGAAACAAGCATTCACATCCAAGAGACAGAGAAGACCCCTCGGAAAATCAATAAAAATAGATCAACACCCCTACATATAATAGTAAAGCTTGCAAATCTTAGAGAAAAAGAAGCTATCCCGAGAGCAGCTAAGGAGAGGAGGTTCCTTATGTGCAGAGGGAGGAACATCAGAATAACCTCAGACCTATCCATAGAAACCTGGCAGACCAGAGAGGGCTAGCAAGATATATTCAGGGTAATAATGAGAAGAACATGCAGCCAAGAATACGTTATCCAGCAGGGCTGTCATTCAGAATGGAAGGAAAGATAAAGAGCTTCCAGGACAGACAGAAATTGAAAGAATATGTGACCACTAAGCTAGCCCTGCAAGAAATATGAAGGGAGATACTGTAAGCGAACAGAGACCCCAAGAGTAACATAGACCAGAAAGTAACAGAGACAATATGCAGAAACAGGGACATTACAGGCAGTACAATGGCACTAAATTCATATCTTTCAATAGTTTTTCTGAATGAAAATAGGCTAAATGCTCCAATAAAGACACACATGGTTTCATATTGGATAAAAAAACAAGAAACATCCATACACTGTCTACAAGAGCCTCATTTTAGACCTAGACACCTTGAGACTGAAAGTGAGGGAGTAGAGAACCATTTACACACTAATGGACCTGAAAAGAAAGCTGGGGTAGCAATCCTCATATCAGACAAATTAAATTTTAAACCATAGATTGTAGTAAGAGTTGTAGAGGGATACTGTATCATCCTTAAAGAATCTATCCAACAAGAAGATCTAACAACAGTAAATATCTATGCCTCCAATGTGGGAGCAGCCAATTATGTAAACCAATTAATAACCAAAGTAAAAAAAATATTGATAATAATACATTAATGGTAGGGGACTTCCACACCCCATTCACAGCATTGGACAGATCATCTAAGCATAAGATCAACAAGGAAACAAGGGCTTTGAATGACACACTGGATCAAATGGACTTCACAGTTATATAAAGAACATTCCATCCTAAAACAACTCATTCTTCTTGAATGCACATGGAACTTTCTACAGAATAGATGACATACTGGGTCAGAAATCAGGTTTCAACCTATACCAAAAGATTGAGATTATTGCCTGCATATTTTCAGACCACAATGCTTTGAAACTTGAACTCAATGACAAGAGGAAATTTGGAAGGAACTCAAATACTTAGAGGTTAAAGAGAATCCTGCTAAAGAATGTTTGGGTCAACCAGGAAATTAAAGAAGAACTTAAACAATTCATTGAAACTAAAGAGAATGAAAACACATTGGTTCAAAACCTATGGGATACTGCAAAGGTGGTCCTAATAGGGAAGTACATAGCAATTCAAGCCTCTCTCAAGAAATTAAAAAAATCCCAAATACACAAGTTAACCTTACACCAAATGGACCTGGAGAAAGAACAGCAAACAAAGCCTAAACGCATCAGGAAAAGAAAAATAATAAAGATTAGAACAGAAATCAATGAAATAGAAACAACAACAACAACAACAAAAACCCAGTAAAACAGATAAACAAAACTAGAAGCTGGTTCTTTGAAAGAATTAATAAGACTGATAAACCCCTGGCCAGACTTATCAAAAAGAAAGAGAAAGGACACAAATAAGTAAAATTATAAATGAAAGAGGAGAGATTACAACCAACACCAATAAATACAAACAAGTGTAAGAATATATTATAAGCAACTATATGCCAACAAATTAGGCAATCTGGAAAAAATGGATGCATTCCTGAAAACTCATAAACTACCAAAACTGAAACAGGAAGAGATAGAAAATCTGAACAGACCAATAACTAGTGAGGAAATTTAAGCAGTAATCAAAAACCTCTCAAAAAACAAGAGTCCAGGGCCTGATGGATTCCCAGGGGAATTCTACCAAGCATTGAAAGAATTAATACCTATTGTATTGAAGCTGTTTCAAAAAATAGAAACAGAAGGAAAGCTTCCAGACTCATTCTATGAGGCCATCATTACCCTGATCCCCAAACCAGGCAAAGACCTAACCAAAAAGGAGAATTTCAAACCAATATCCCTGATGAATATGGACCCCAAAATTCTTAGCAAAATCCTAGCTAATAGGATCCAACAGTACAGTAAAAGGATCATCCACCACGACCAAGTGGGATTTATCCCTGGGATGCAAGGGTGGTTCAACATTCACAAATAAATCAATGTGATAGATTAATAAGAGGAAAGAGAATAACCATATGGTCCTCTCAATTGATGTAGAAAAAACAATTGACAAAATACAGCATCCTTTCTTGATTAAAACTCTTCAAAGTATAGGGATAGAGGGAACATACCTCAATATCATAAAAGCCATCAGTGAAAACCCAAAGTGCATATCATTCTCAATGGGGAAAAACTGAGAGCTTTTCCCTTAAGGTCAGGAACACAACAGGGATGCCCACTCTCACCACTATTGTTCATCATAGTACTAGAAGTCCTAGCATCAGCAATCAGACAACAAAAAGAAATAAAAGGCGTTCACATTGGCAAAGAAGAAGTCAAAGTCTCACCCTTTGCAGATGACATGAAACTTTATGTAGAAAACCTAAAAGGCTCCACCCCAATATTGCTAGAACTTATATAGTGATTCAGCAACATGACAGGATACAAAAGCAATGCACAGGAATCAGTGGCATTTCTATACACTAACAATGTCATTAAAGAATCGATCTCATTTACAATTGCACCAAAAATCGTAAGATACTTGGAACAAACCTAACCAAAGTGGTTAAGGATCTGTACTCAAGAAACTACAGAACACTTATGAAAGTAACTGAGGAAGACACAAAGAGATGAAAAACATTCCATCTTCATGGATTGGAAGAATAAACATTGTTAAAATGCCTATGCTGTCTAGAGCAATCTACAGATTCAATGCAATCCTTATCAAAATACCATCGACATTTTTCACAGAGCTGGAACAAGCAATCCTAAAATTTGTACAGAATCAAAATAGACCCAGAATCACCAAGGGAATGTTGAAAAAGAACAACAAAGCTGGGGACATCACAATGCCTGACTTCAAGCTGTATTACCAAGCTGTGATCATCAAGACAGCATGTACTGGCAGAAAAACAGACACATAGATCAATGGAACAGAACAGAGAGCCCAGAAATGGACCTTCAACTCTATGGTCAACTAACCTTTGAAAAAGCAGGGAAGAATATCCAATGGAAAAAAGACAGTCTCTTCAACAAATGGTGTTTGGAAAATTGGACAACCACATGCAAAAGAATGAAACTCGAACATTCTCTTACACCACACACAAAGATAAACTCAAAATGGATGAAAGATCTAAATGTGAGACAGGAATCCATCAGAATCCTGGAGGAGAACACAGGCAGCAACCTCTTCAACCTTGGACACAGCAACTTCTTGCAAGTCTCCAAAGGCCAGGGAAAGAAAAGGCAAGAATTAACTATTGGGACTTCATCAAGGTAAAAAGCTTCTGCACAGCAAAGGAAACAGTCAACAGAACTAAGAGGCAACCCATGGAATGGGAGACGATATTTGCAAATGCCATTACAGGTAAAGGGCTGGTATCCAAGATCTATATAGAACTCATAACACTCAACACCCCAAAAACAAAGAATACACTCAAGAAGTGGGTAGAAGACATGAACAGACACTTCTCCAAAGAAGACATTCAAATGGCTAACAGACACACGAAAAAATGCTCCATGTCACCTGCCATCAGGGAAATACAAATCAAAACCACAATGATATACCACCTTTCACCAGTTAGAATGGCTAAAATTAAAAAGACAAGAAACAACAAATGTTGGTGAGAATGTGGAGAAAGAGGAAGCCTCTTATACTGTTGGTGGGAATGCAAGCTGGTACAGCCACTCTGGAAGACAGTATGGAGGTTCCTCAGAAAGTTAAAAATAGAGCTACCCTACGATCCAACATTTGCACTAGTGGGTATTTACCCCCAAAATACAATGTATTGATCCAAAAGAGTACCCGCACCCCAATGTTCATTGTAGTAATATCCATAATAGCCAAACTGTGGAAAGAGCCAAGATGTCCTTCAATAGACGAATGGATAAAGAAGATGTGGTTCATATATACAATGGAATATTACTCGGCCATCAGAAAGGATGAATGCCTACCATTTACATTTACATGGATGGAACTGGAGGGTATTGTGTTAAGTGAAATAAGTCAAGCAGAGAGAGGCAATTATCATATGGTTTCACTCATATTGGAATGTAAGGAATAGCACAGAGGATCATAGGGGAAGTGAGGGAAAACTGAATGGGAAGAAATCAGAGAGGGAGTCAAACCATGAGAGACTCTTGACTCCAGGAAACAAACTGAGGTTTGTGGAAAGGGAAGTGGGTGGGGGGATGGGGTAACTGGGTGATGGAGATTAAGGAGGGCATGTGATGTGATGAGCACTGGGTGTTGTATGTAGCTGATGAATCTTTGAACACTTCTTCAAAAACTGGACATGTACTATATGTTGTCTAATTGAATTTAAATAAAAAAATAATAGATAAGACTTTCATGAAAAAGTAATGCCCATAATTTGAAAACCTAGGTGAAAATGATAAATTCCTAGGAAAATATGAAATGCCAAAATTGACTTAAGAAAAATAATTTTTTAGACTAATAAGTATTAAAGAAATTGATAAGTTAATCAAAGACCTCCTTTCTCCTGAAACTTCAGGTACAGTTTTTCTTTTTTTTTTAATTTAAATTCAATTAGCCAACATATAATGCATCATTTGTTTTTTATGTAATGTTCAATGATTCATTAGCGTGTATAACACTCAGTGCTCATCATTTCACATGCCCTTCTTAATGCCCATTACCCAGTTACCCCAGAGGGAGATAAACCATTAGAGACTCTTGACTCTGAGCTATAATTGGTTTTTACCAAACTCTTTTGTTTGAGGTATAATTGACATACAATGCTGTATTAGTTTTAGGTGTACAACATAGTGATTCAACATTTTAATACTTTGCTAAATGGTCACCACTATGTCTAGTTACCACCTGCCACCTCAGAAAGTTAATACAATATTTTTTACTATATTCCTCATGCTGTACATTACATCGCCATGACTTACAGTTGACTATTGAACAACTTGGGTTTAGGGGTGCTAACCTCTACATAGCCAAAAGTATGCATGTAACTTTTGATTTCCCAAAAACTACTAATAGGGGCGCCTGGGTAGCTCAATTGGTTAAGCTTCTGACTCTTGATTTTGGCTCAGGTCATGATCTCGGGTTGTGAGATGGAGCCCTGCATTGGGCCCTGTGCTCAGCAGGGAGTCTACTTGAGATTCTCTCTCTCTCCCCCCACTCTGTCCCTCTCTCCCATGCTCTCTTTCTCAATTAAATATTAAAAAAAACTTCATTAACAGCCTACTGTTGACCAGAAGTTTTACTGATAAACAGTTGATTAACACATATTTTGTGTGTGTATTATATACTATATTCTTACAATAAAGTAAGCTAGATAAATTAAAATGTTATTGAAAACATCATGAAGAAGCAAAAATACATTCACAGTATTGTGCTGTAAAAATGTTTATGTAAGTGGACCCATACAGTTCAAACCAGTGTTAGTCATGGTTCAACTGTATTTATTTTGTAACTGGACATTTGTACTTAAACCCCTTCACCCATTTCATGTCCCCAGTGCCCCTCTCCTCTGGCAACCACCAATCCGTTCTCTATTTTTATGAACTGGGGTTTCAATTTGTTTGTTTTGTTTTTTAGATTCAACATATAAGGGAAACCATGTGATATTTGTCCTTCTGTGTCTGATTTATCTCACTTAGATTAAAACTTTCAAGTCCATCCATGTTGTCACAAATGGCAAGATAATCATTTTATATGGCTGAGTAGTATTATATATATTTAATATACACTATATATATTTCATATATCTTTTCAAATTAATATTTTTATTTTCTTTGAATAGATACCCAGTAGTGGAATTGCTGGGTCATATAGTATCTCTATTGTTAATTTCTTGAAAAACCTCCATACTGTCTTCATAGTAGCTGCATTAATTTACATTACCACCAACATTACAGAAGCGTTCGCTTTTATCCACATCCTTGCCAACACTTGTTTTTTCTTGTCTTCTTAATAATAGTCATTATGACTGGTATATGTCATTATGCTACTGATTTGAATTTCCCTGATAATTAGTGATGTATAGCATCTTTTCATGTGCCTTCTGGCCATCTGTATATCCTCTTTGAAAAAATGTCTATTCAAATCTTTTGCTCTTTTTTTTAGTCAATTTTTTATAGTTCCTGAATTGTATTTCTTCATATGTATTTGAGTATTAACCTTTTATCAGATATATGATACATTCTCCCATTCAATGTATTGCTTTTTCATTTTGTTGATTGTTTCCTTTGCTGTGCAGAACCTTATTTTGATGTAGTCCCATTCATTTATTTTTGCTTTTGTTTTCCCTGCCTTTGAAGTCATATTAAAAAAATCACTAAGACAAATGTCAAGAAGCTTACCAGCTATATTTTCTTCTATCAACTTTATGGTTTCAGGTCTTAGATTAAAGACTAATCCATTTTGAGCTGATTTTTGTATATGGTACATGACAGTGCTCCACTTTCATTCTTTTACATGTAGCTTCCCAATTTCCCAACATTATTTATGTTTCTTTTCCATTGTATATTCTTTCCAACATTGCCAAAATTTAATTGACCATATAAGTGAGGGTTTATTTCTTGGCTCTTTATTCTGTTCCATTGATCTCAGTGCCTGTTTTTATGCCAATATGATACTGTTTTGATTACAATAGCTTCACAGTATACTTAGATATCAGGGAGCATGATACCTCTGGATTTGTTCTATTTTCTCAAGACTGTTTTGGTTATACATGATCTTTTATGTTTTCATAGAAATTTTAGGATTGTTTGTTCTAGATATGTAAAAAATAACATTGGAGTTTTAATCAGGAATGCATTAAATCTGTAGCTATCTTTGGGTGGTTTGAACATTTTAACAATATTAATTCTTCCAATCCATGAGCACAAAATATCTTTACATTTACTTGTATCTTCTTCAAACTTTTTCTTCAATGTCAAAATTTTCAGTGGCCAGGTTTTTCGTCTCCTTGGTTAAACTTATTCCTAGTTTTTTTCCTTTTGATATAATTGCAAATGACATTTTTTCTTGATTCATCTTTCTGATACTCCATTACAAGTGTACAGAAATTCAACAGATTCTGTATATTAATTTTGTGTTCTGAGAATCTACTGAATATATTTATTTGTTCTATCAGTTTTTTGATGGGGGTTTAAGGGTCTTCTATATATGGTATCAGGTGATCTGCTAATAGTAAAAGCTTTATTTCTTCCTTTCCGATTTTAGATGCATTTAATTTTTTTCTTGCCTAATTGCTATGGCTAGTATTTTCAATATAAATGTTGAATAAAAGTGGGAACTAGGATAGTAGGCATCCTTCTCTTATTCCTGATCTTTATTTAAGGAAACCTTTCAGCTTTTCACCATTGAGTATGATTTTGACTGTGGGCTTTTCATATATGACCTTTATTATGTTGAGGTATGTTCCCTCTATACCCACTTTGTTGAGAGTTATGGCAAATGGATGTTCAATTTGCCTAATGCTTTTTCGGTGTCTATTAAGATGATGGTATGATTGTTTTTCTTTCATATTGTTAATATAATGAAATATGTTGATTGATTTGTGGGTGTGGTACCATCCTTGCTTCACTGGAATAAATCCCACTTGATCAGTTCTTTTCATGTATTGTTAAATTCAATTTGCTAATGGATTAAAGACCTAAGTGTGAGACCTGAAACCATAAAAATCCTAGAGGGGAACAGAGGCAGGAATGTCTTTGACATTGGCTATAGCAACTTCTTTCTAAATATGTCTCCTGAGGCAAGGGAATCAAAAGCAAAACTAAACTACTGGGACTACATCAAAATTGAAAGTGCACAAAAAAGAAAACAAAAAACAAAACTAGAAGGCAACCTATGGAATGGGAGAAGATAGTTACAAACGACATATCTGATGAAGGGTTCGTATTCAAAATATATAAAGAACTTATAAAACTCAGTACCCAAAAACCAAATCATCCAGGTAAGAAATGGGCAGAAGACATGAATAGACACTTCTCCAAAGAAGACGACATATAGATATCCAACAGACACACGAAAAGATACCCAACATCATTCATCATCAGGGAAATAAGAATCAAAACTACAAGAAGATATTACCTCATACCTGGTAGAGTGGCTAAAATCAACACCACAAAAAACCAACAGGTATTGGCAAGGATGTGGAGAAAGGGAACCCTCTTGCAATGTTGGTGGGAATGCACACTGGTGCAGCCACTCTGGAAAACAGTATGGAGGTTCCTCAAAAAGTTAAAAATAGAACTACCCTAGAATCCAGCAATTACACTAGTAGGTATTTACCCAAAGAATACAAAGACACTAATTCAAAGGGGTACATGCACCCTGATGTTTATAGCAACATTGTCAACAACAGCCAAATTATGGAAACAATCCAAGTGCCCATTGACTGATGAATGGACAAAGAAGTGGTATATATATCCAATGGAATATTACTCAGCCATAAAAAAATTAAATCTTGCCATTTGCAATGATGTAGAAGGAGCTATAAAGTATTATGCTAAGTGATGTAAGTCAGTCAGAGAAAGACAAATACCATGTGATTACACTCATATGTGGAATTTTTTAAAAATTTTTTATTGTTATGTTAATCCCCATACATTACATCATTAGTTTTAGATGTAGTGTTCCATGATTCATTATTTGTGCATAACACCCAGTGCTCCATGCAGAACGTGCCCTCCTCAATACCCATCACCAGGCTAACCCATTCCCCCACCCCCCTCCCCTCTAGAACCCTCAGTTTGTTTTTCAGATTAGAACTCCTCATATCAGTGAGCTCATATGATACATGTCTTTCTCTGTTTGACTTATTTCGCTCAGCATATTACCGCCAGTTCCATCCATGTCGTTGCAAATGGCAAAAATCTCATTCTTTTTGATGGCTGCATAATATTCCATTGTATATATATACCATATCTTCTTTATCCATTCATCTGTCGATGGACATCTTGGCTCTTTCCACAGTTTGGCTATCGTGGACATTGCTGCTATAAATATCGGGGTGCACGTATCCTTTAAGATCCTTACTTTTGTATCTTTGGGGTAAATACCCAGTAGTGCAATTGCTGGATCATATGGTAACTCTATTTTCAACTTCTTGAGGAACATCCATACTGTTTTCCAGAGTGGCTGACCCACTTGCATTCCCACCAACAGTGTAGGAGGGTTCCCCTTTCTCCGCATCACCGCCAACATCTGTGGTTTCCTGACTTGTTAAATTTAGCCAATGAGGTGGTATCTCATTGAGGTTTTGATTTGGATTTCCCTGATGCCGAGCAATATTGAGCACTTTTTCATGTGTCTGTTGGCCATTTGGATGTCTTCTTTGGAAAAATGTCTGTTCATGTCTTCTGCCCATTTCTTGATTGGATTCTTTGTTCTTTGGGTGTTGAGTTTGATGAGTTCTTTATAGATTTTGGATACTAGCCCTTTATCTGATATGTCATTTGCAAATATCTTCTCCCATTCTATCGGTTGTCTTTGGTTTTGTTGACTGTTTCCTTTGCTTTGCAAAAGCTTTTTATCGTGATGAAGTCCCAATAGTTCATTTTTGCCTTTGCTTCCCTTGCCTTTGGCGATGTTTCTAGGAAGAAGTTGCTGTGGCTGAGGTCGAAGAGGTGGCTGTCTGTGTTCTCCTTTAGGATTTTGATGGACTCCTGTCTCACATTGAGGTCTTTCAACCATTTGGAGTCTATTTTTGTGTGTGGTGTAAGGAAATGGCCCAGTTTCACTCTTCTGCATGTGGCTATCCAATTTTCTCAACACCATTTGTTGAAGAGACTATCTTTTTTCCATTGGACATTCTTTCCTGCTTTGTCAAAGATGAGTTGGCCATAGAGTTGAGGGTCCATTTCTGGGCTCTCTATTCTGTTCCATTAATCTAGGTGTCTGTTTTTGTGCCAGTACCATACTGTCTTGATGATGACAGCTTTGTAATAGAGCTGGAAGTCCGGAATTGTGATGCCGCCAGCTTTGCTTTTCTTTTTCAACATTCCTCTGGCTATTCGGGGTCTTTTCTGGTTCCATACAAATTTTAGGATGATTTGTCCCATTTCTTTGAAAAAAGTGGATGGTATTTTGATGGGGATTGCATTGAATGTGTAGATTGCTCTAGGTAGCATTGACATCTTCACAATATTTGTTCTTCCAATCCATGAGCATGGAATGTTTTTCCATTTCTTTGTGTCTTCCTCAATTTCTTTCATGAGTATTTTATAGTTTTCTGAGTACAGATCCTTTGCCTCTTTGGTTAGATTTATTCCTAGGTATCTTATGGTTTTGGGTGCAATTGTAAATGGGATCGACTCCTTAATTTCTCTTTCTTCTGTCTTGTTCTTGGAGTATAGGAATGCCACTGACTTCTGTGCATTGATTTGATATCCTGTCACCTTACTGAATTCCTGTATGAGTTCTAGCAGTTTTGGGATGGAGTCTTTGGGGTTTTCCACATAAAGTATCATATCATCTGCAAAGAGTGAGAGTTTGACTTCTTCTTTGCCGATTTGGATGCCTTTGATTTCTTTTTGTTGTCTGATTGCTGTGGCTAGGACTTCTAATACCATGTTGAATAGCAGTGGTGATAGTGGACATCCCTGCCGTGTTCCTGACCTTAGAGGGAAAGCTCTCAGTTTTTCCCCATTGAGAATGATATTCGCTGTAGGTTTTTCATAGATGACTTTTATGATATTGAGGTATGTACCCTCTATGCCTATATTCAGAAGAGTTTTGATCAAGAAAGGATGCTGTACTTTGTCAAATGCTTTTTCTGCATCTATTGAGAGGATCTTATGATTCTTGTTCTTTCTTTTGTTAATGTATTGTATCATGTTGATTGATTTGAGGATGTTGAACCAACCTTGCAGCCCAGGGATAAATCCCACTTTGTTGTGGTGAATAATCCTTTTAATGTACTGTTGGATCCTATTGGCTAGTATTTTGGTGAGAATTTTTGCATCCATTTTCATCAGGGATATTGGTCTGTAATTCTCCCTTTTGCTGGGGTCTTTGTCTGGTTTTGGGATCAAGGTAATGGTGGCCTCATAAAATGAGTTTGGAAGTTTTCCTTCCATTTCAACTTTTTGGAACAGTTTCAGAAGAATAGGTATTAATTCTCGAAATGTTTGGTAGAATTCCCCTGGGAAGCCATCTGGCCCTGGGCTTTTGTTTTTTGGGAGATTGTTGATGACTGCTTCCATTTCCTTGGTGGTTATAGGTCTGTTCAGGTTTTCTATTTCTTCCTGTTTCAGTTTTGGTAGTTGATACATCTCTAGGAATGCATCCATTTCTTCCAGGTTATCTAATTTGCTGGCATAGAGTTGCTCATAATATGTTCTTATAATTGTTTGTATTTCTTTGGTGTTAGTTGTGATCTCTCCTCTTTCATTGATGATTTTGTTAATTTGGGTCATTTCTCTATTCTTTTTGATAAGTCTGGCCAGGGGTTTATCAATCTTATTAATTCTTTCAGAGAACCAGCTCCTAGTTTCGTTAATCTGTTCTACTGTTCTTTTGGTTTCTATTTCATTGATTTCTGCTCTGATCTTTATTATTTCTCTTCTGCTGGGTTTAGGCTTTATTTGCTGTTCTTTCTCCAGCTCCTTTAGGTGTAGGGTTAGGTTGTGTACTTGAGACCTTTCCTGTTTCTCAAGAAAGGCTTGTATTGTTATATACTTTCCTCCTAGGACTGCCTTTGCTGCATCCTAAAGATTTTGAATAGTTGTGTTTTCATTTTCATTGGTTTCCATGAATTTTTTTAATTCTTCTTTAATTTCCTGGTTAACCCATTCATTCTGTGGTAGGATGCTCTTTAGCCTCCATGTATTTGAGTTCTTTCCGACTTTCCTCTTGTGATTGAGTTCTAGTTTCAAAGTCTTGTGGTCTGAAAATAGGCAGGGAATGATCCCAATCTTTTGGTACCGGTTAAGACCTGAATTGTGGGCGCCTGGGTGGCTCAGTTGGTTAAGCGACTGCCTTCGGCTCAGGTCATGATCCTGGAGTCCCAGGATCGAGTCCCGCGTCGGTCTCCCTGCTCAGCAGGGAGCCTGCTTCTCCCTCGGACCCTCACCCCTCTCATGTGCTCTCTCTCTCTCATTCTCTCTGTCTCAAATAAATAAATAAAATCTTTTAAAAAAATTAAAAAAAAAAAGACCTGAATTGTGACCTAGGATGTGATCTATTCTGGAGAATGTTCCATGGGCACTAGAGAAGAATGTGTATTCTGTTGCTTTGGGATGGAATGTTCTGAATATGTCTGTGAAGTCCATTTGGTCCAGTGTGTCATTTAAAGTCTTTATTTCCTTGTTGATCTTTTGCTTAGATGATCTGTCCATTTCAGTGAGGGGGGTGTTAAAGTCCCCCACTATTATTGTATTGTTGTTGATGTGTTTCTTTGCTTTTGTTATTAATTGCCTTCTATAACTGGCTGCTCCCACATTAGGGGCATAGATATTTACAATTGTTAGATCTTCTTGTTGGATAGACCCTTTAAGTAGGATATAATGTCCTTCCTCATCTCTTAGTACACTCTTTCGTTTAGAATCTAATTTGTCTGATATAAGGATTGCCACCCCAGCTTTCTTTTGGTGTCCATTAGCATGGTAAATGGTTTTCCACCCCCTCACTTTCAATCTGGGGGTGTCTTTGGGTCTAAAATGAGTCTCTTGCAGACAGCATATCTATGGGTCTTGTTTTTTAATCCAATCTAATAGCCTGTGTCTTTTGATTGGGGCATTTAACCCATTTACATTCTGGATAACTATTGAAAGATAGGAATTTAGTGCAATTGTATTGCCTGTAAAGTGACTGTTACTGTATATTGTCTGTGTTCCTTTCTGGTCTATGTTACTTTTAGGCTCTCTCTTTGCTTAGAGGACCCCTTTCAAGATTTCTTGTAGGGCTGGTTTTGTGTTTGCAAATTCCTTTAGTTTTTGTTTGTCCTGGAAGCTTTTTATCTCTCCTTCTATTTTCAATGACAGCCTAGCTGGATAAAGTATTCTTGGCTGCATATTTTTCTCATTTAGTGCTCTGAATATATCCTGCCAGTCCTTTCTGGCCTGCCAGGTCTCTGTGGATAGGTCTGTTGCCAATCTAATATTTCTATCATTGTAGGTTCCATATCTCTTCTCCCGAGCTGCTTTCAGGATTTTCTCTTTGTCTCTGAGACTCGTAAGTTTTACTATTAGATGTCGGGGTGTTGACCTATTTTTATTGATTTGAGAGGGGTTCTCTGTGCCTCCTGGATTTTGATGCCTGTTTCCTTCCCCAAATTAGGGAAGTTCTCTGCTATAATTTGCTCCATTATACCTTCTGCCCCTCTCTCTCTTTCTTCTTCTTCTCGGATCCCAATTATTCTAATGCTGTTTCATCTTATGGTATCGCTTATCTCTCGAATTCTGCCCTCATGATCCAGTAGCTGTTTATCTCTCTTTTTCTCAGCTTCTTTATTTTCCATCATTTGGTCTTCTATATCACTGATTCTCTCTTCTGCCTCATTTATCCTAGCAGTTAGTGCCCCCATATTTGATTGCACCTCCTTAATAGCCTTTTTGATTTCTACTTGGTTAGATTTTACTTCTTTTACTTCTCCAGAAAGGGTTTCTCTAATAACTTCCATGCTTTTTTCAAGTCCAGCTAGTATCTTTAAAGTGATGATTCTGAACTCTAGATCTGACATCGTACTAATGTCCGTATTGAGTAGGTCCCTGGCAGTCGGTACTACCTCTTGTTCTTTTTGTTGAGGTGATTTGTTCCATCTTGTCATTTTGTCCAGAGAAGAATTGATTAATGAGAGAACAAAATGCTAACAGAGTAACAACGTTCCCAGAAAATATACTCTAAACAAATCAGAAAAGACCTGAAGCAGAGGGAAAAGAAAGGGAAAGAGAGAAAAAAGAAAAAGATAAAGATAAAAACAAACAAAATAAAACAAAAAAAACAGAATGTGATCAAATATGATCAGGCCGGTATATAGATCAGTGCCACACACTAGATTTTGGGTGTATTTTGGTCTGTTAGAAGAAAGTGCTTCTCAAAATTTTAAATAAAGAAAAACTTATATATGTACAAAAATAAGGGTTGATATGATGAAGGGATGGAATATGACTGTAAAGGTGGAAATTATAAAAAATTTTATAAAAGGAATTGATAAGTTGTTTGAAAAAAGAAAGAAGAGGATTTAAAAAAAAAAGAGGAAAAAAAAGGGAGAGAATGTGATCAGGTGGGGGAGTAGAAAAAAACCATACACTACAGATTTAGGGTATATTTTGATCTGTTAGAAGAAACTATCTCAAAATTTTAAAGAGAGAACAACTTATATATATATGCCAAAAATATGGGTAACTACTATGAAGGGATAGAATATGACTCTAAAAATGAAAAATAAAAATTTTTTTTAAAAAAAGGGATTGATAAGATGTTGGTTGAAAAAGGGAAAAAGAAAAATTCAAAAAAAAAAAACAGTTAAAAAAATTAACTTTGAAAGACTACAGAATCATGGTAAAAAAGCCATGAATTCTATGTGCATTATTCCCCTAGCGCTGGAGTTCTGCTGTTCTCATTGATCAGTAGACTTGGTCTTGGCTGGCTGTTCTCGCTGATCTTCTGGGGGAAGGGCCTGTTGCCGTGGTTTCCAAAAGTCTTTTCCTGAGGCAGAATTACCCCGCCCTTGCCTGGTCCGGGCTAAGTAATCTGCTTGGGTTTGCTCTCGGGAGCTTTTGTTCCCTGCAAGCTTTCTGTACAGTTTTGGAGGCAGAGAGTGTAAATGGCGGCCTCCCAATCTCCGCCCTAGAGGAGTCAGCCGAGAACTCGGGGCCCGCTCCTCAGTGAGCCCCCAGAGAAAAGCCGTCAGTCACTCCCGTCTCCCCGGTCTCCGGCCGCACTCCGTGCTCACCCGGCCTGTGACCGAGTGTTTCTATCTCTGGCACCCGACCCTGTGTGGAGTCTCCAAACCCAGCAGATCCCTGCAGTGTGCTCCCGCACCTCTCCTCCCCGGGGAAGAAGGTGAGTCTCCCTGGATCTGCCACTTCTTGGGTCCCTGCTGGAGGAGCAGTGGCCCGACTGTGCTGCGGATCACAGTTTATGGCAACCCCGAGCTGAGAGCCCACTCCTCGGCTCCGTCTCTGCAGCCGGCTTCCCCACTCCGATACCTGGGAGCTCTGCTGCACTCAGGCACCCCCGGTCTTTCTGTGACCCTGAGGGTCCTGAGACCACACTGTCCCTCGAGGGTTCCACCCCCCGCTTAGCTACTGGAGCAATGTCCCTCAGCAGAGCCGACATCTAAAAGTTCTGATTTTGTGCTCCGCGGCTCTATCACTTGCTGGTAGTGGCTGATGGAGGCCCCCTCCCCCGCTGTCTATCCTCCCGAATATCTCCTCGGATTCACTTCTCCGCACGTCCTACCTTCCATAAAGTGGTCGCTTTCAGAGAGTTGTTGCTCTTCTTTTCTTCGATCTCCTGTTGAGTTTGTAGGTGTTCAGAATGGTTTGATCCCTATCCAGCTGAATTCCTGAGAGGAGACAAAATCCTCTCCTCTGGTCTCCTACTCCTCCGCCATCTTGCTCCGCCCCTTCATATGTGGAATTTAAGAAACAAAACAAACGAGCAAAGGGAAGAAAAGAGAGAGAGAGAGAATCAAACCAAGAAACAGTCTAAACTATAGTGAACAAACTCATGGTTACCATGGGGGAGGTGTGTGTGGGAATGGGTTAAATAGGTTATGGGGATTAAGGAGTATGCTTTTTAAGATGAGCACTGGGTGTTGCATGTTAGGTGTTGAATCACTAAATTGTACACCTGAAACTAATATTACACTGTATATTAACTAACTCTAATTTAAATAAAAACTTAAAAAATTAATTTGCTAATATTTTGTTGAGGATTTTGCATCTACATTAATAAGGAATATAAGCCTGTAATTTTCTTTTTTGTGGTGTCCTTGTCTGGTAGGATATCAAGGTGATGCTGGACTTGTAAGATGAGTTTGGTAGTTTTTTCTCCTTTCAATAACTTTGAAGAGTTTGAGGAAGATTTAATATTTGAATGATTGGTAGAATTCACCAATGAAGCCATCTCATCTTGGATTGAAAAATTGTTGAGAGTTTTTTTTTTTTCTGATTAGTGATTCAATCTTCTTACTAGTAATCTGTGTATTCAGATTTTCTACTTTTTCATGATTCAGCCTTGGAAGATTGTGTGTTTCTATGAATTTATTCATGTCCTTTGACTTGTCAAATTTGTTGGTGTGTAATTGTGTATTGTGGTCTCTTATCATTCTTTGTATTTTTGTCATATTAATTGTAACATCTCCCCTTCCATTTCTGATTTAAATTATTAGAGCTTTCTCTCATTTTCTTCTTGTTTAATCTAGCAAGAAGTTTGTCAATGTTATCTTTTCAAAGAACCAATTCTTAGTTTCATCGATATTTTTATTGTCTTATAGTCTGTATTTCATTTATTTCTGCCTTTCTCTTTATTATTTCCTTTATCTTGTTAAATTTGGGCTTGTTTTTTTTTCTAGTTCTTTTAGGTATAAAGTTAAATTGTTGAGATTTCTCTTGTTTCTTGAAGTAGGTCTGCCATAAACTTCCCTTTTAGAACCGTGTTTGATGTATACCATTGACTCTGGTGTGTTGCATTTCATTTGTCTCTAGGTATTTTTTTTGTTTCTCTTTTGATTTATTCTACTCTCTAGTAGTTGTTCAGTAGATTGTTGTTTAATCTCTACATATTTGTAGTTTTTCCAGTTTTCTTTTTTGTGGTTGATTTCCAGTTTCATACTTTTTTTTGGAAAAGATGCTTGACTTGATTTTAATCTTGAATTTATTGAGACTTGTTTTCTAGCCTAACATGTGATCTATCCTGGGAATGTTCTATGTGCACTTGAGAAGAATGTATATTCTGCTTCTTTTGGATGGAATGTTCTGTATATATGTTTTAAGTCCATCTGGCCTAATGTGTCATTTAAGGCCAATATTTCCTTACTGACTTTTTTTTTTTTTTGGTCTGGATGATCTATCCATTGATGTAGTGGGGTTATAAATCCTATACTATTATTATATTGCAATAAATTCCTTTTGTGTCTGTTGTACATATTTTGTATAATACTTGTCATATATATTTTGGTGCTTTTATATTGGGTTCATATATATTTATGAATGTTATATCTTCTTGCTGGATTGACCACTTTATCATTATGTAGCACTCCTATTTGTCTTTTATTACAGTGTTTGTTTTAAAGTCTATTTTGTCTGATATGCATATAGGTACAGCAGCTTTCTTTTCATTTCCATTTGCACGGAATATTTTTTACTACTTCTTCACTTTCTGTGTTCTTTTTTTTTATTATTACGTTATGTTAGTCACCATACAGTACATCATTAGTTTTTGATGTAGTGTTCCATGATTCACTATTTGTGTATAACACCCAGTGGTCATTACAACATGTGCCCTCCTTAATACCCATCACCGGGCTTACATTTGAAGTGAGTTTCTTTCTTTCTTTTTTTTTGAAGTGAGTTTCTTTAGGTAGTATTTAGATATGTCTTTTTTTTTTTCTATCTATTCAGCCGCTCTATATCTTTTGATTGGAGACTTTAGCCCATTTACATTTAAAGTAATTTTGATAGGTATTTACCTATTGCCATGTGTTGTTTTCTGTTTTTGTGGTTTCTCTCTGTTCCTTTCTTCTCTTACTCTCTTTCCTTGTGGTTTATGACTTTATTTAGTGTTATGTTTAGAATTCTTTTTCATTTTCTTTTGTATATTTACTAAGAATGTGTGCTTTTTTGTTACCATGAGGTTCACATATATAATCCTATGAATACCATAGTCTCCTAAATTGATAACAACTTAAATTTGAACACATTCCAAAACTCTACATTTTTACTCCCCCACATCGTATTTTTTATTAAGATTTTATTTATTTATTTATTTATTTATTTATTTATTTATTTATTATTTATTTATTTCACAGAGAAAGAGAGAACACAAGCAGTCATGGTGGCAGGCAGAGGGAGAGGGAGAAGCAGGCTTCCTGCTGAGCAGAGGGCCTGATGTGGGGCTCTATCCCAGGATCCTGGGATCATGACCTGAGCCAGAGGCAGACACTTACTGGACTGAGCCATCCAGGTGCCCCAAAGCAAAGTGCCCAAACAGGGACATGAGCCTTGGACCCTCAGATTAAAAGTCTGATGCTCTACTGACAGTGCTATCTGGGCCACATTGTATTGTTTTTGATGTCATCTTTTACATATTTTTATTTTATATATCCCTTAACTAATTATTATGCTATTGATTTACTGCTTTTATACTTTAGCCTTCTTAGGAGTAACTTTATAAGTAATTTACCTGTTACTGTTACTACATATTTACCTTTTCCAGGAAGATTTTTACTTTTGTATGCTTTCTTATGACTAATTATTGTCATTTCTTTTTTGGTTAAAGAAGTCCTTTTAATATTTCTTGTAAAGCCATTTTAGTAATGATAAACTCTTTTAGTTTTTCATGTGTCTGGAAAAATCTTTACCTCCTCTTTGTATCTAAATGTTAAATTTCCCATTTAAGGTATTCTTGGTTGTAACTTTTTTTCCTTTCAGAACTTTGAATATATCATGCCACTCCCTTTTGGCTTGCAAAATTTCTGCTGAAAGAACCAATGACAGCATTATGGGTTTTCATTTGCATGTAACAATTTGCCTCCTGCTGCTTTTAAAATTCTTTCTTTATCTCTAACTTTTGACATTTCATTAATAATGTGTTTTGGTGTGGCTCTTTTTGGGATCATCTTATTTGACTTCCTCTGGGCTTCCTGGACCTGGATGTCTGTTTTCTTTTTTAGGTCATGGCAGTTTTCAACCATTACTTCTACAAATAAGTTTTCTACCCTTTATCTTTTTCTTCTTTGGGACCCCTCTATTGTGAATGTTATTCCACTTGATATTTTCCCAGAGATCTCTTTAGTTATCTTCATTTTTAAAAATTCTTTTCATTTTTGCTTCTGTCTGGGCGAGTTCCATTGTTTTGTCTTCCTGTTCATGGATCTATTCTTCTACTTCATCTAGTGTGCTATTGAACACATCTGATATAATTTTCCTCTATTATCGTATTCTTCAGCTGTGTGACTTTTGTTTTGTACTTCCTTATATTTTTTTTTAAAAAACTGTGTTCATCCTTTCTCCCGATTTTAGTGAGCACCTTTATGACCATCACTTTGAATTCTTTATGAGGTAGATTACTTATCTTATCTTCATATTATTAAGTTATTTTTATGAGGTTTTGTCTTTTTTTTTTCATTTGGAGCATTTTTCTGTTTCCTCATTTTGCTTGACTCTCTGTACTTTTTTCTATGTATTAGGCAAAACAGCTACCCTTTTCATTCTTGAAGGAGTGGCCTTGTGTAGGTGATGATCCTTCTTGTTCAACCTTGCCCTAGCTCTAAGATGTCTCTCAAATCTTTGTGATTGCTTAAACCACCTGATTTGTCCCCATTTCGAGGGTGTGCCAAGACCTGTTAGTGATCCAAGAGAAGGAATCTCTTTTAGGGCCTTTTCGGGATGGTTGGAAGCCAGACTCTCAGGCAGCAGTTTTTCAAGTACATTAATATATACAGTCCTGTGGGTTTACAATTGTAATCCTTGCTGGGCTTCAGACCAGGAAACCTGAAGTTGTCCCCTGGTTGACAGTTGTAAAAAATCAGGGCTTCAGATGAGTGTATGAGTTCCTTTCAGGGAAGTCTCATCAAGCTACAGTGAGGCCCAGGAGGTTTGCAAGGAAGGTGTCTTCCTACTTAAGTTTTTTGGGAGTGCCTTCTTGGCTTCTACATGTTTGGGAAAACTGAGGCCTGTTTGTCAGACTGAATTCCAAGCTATGTAAATAGGACCTTTCTACAGGAAACTGGGGTTTGGGTTTAGTCCACTGTCTGTGCGGTGCCCTAGTGATGTTTTACTGCCAATAACTGTCTTTTTGATTGTCACAGTCCCATGAGGCTCTAGAAATCCAGCCCTTTTGGCCACCATGGCCAGGTGACCAAGGTTTGTCCTTTGTATGGTTTGCACATGACTACTGACTTTAGCAAAGCAGCTGGAGATTGTAGAGGGTGGGACACACTCTCCAACTTCAGAAAGACAGTTTAAAAAATGATTTTGTGTGTCTTCTGTCTTCAGGAATGCAGTGGGAGAATACCTTGTTTGTGCATATGTGCTGGCTTTACAATGGGAGCAGTAGACTGCTGAAATTGCCTGCTTTTACTAGCCCTAGTAAGGGTGCAGGGGAGTTTTGAAATCACCCATGCTAGCAGACTTTATTTAGTTAATGGGAGAACTCCAGAACAATTAGTGCTCACCTGCCTCCACCAGGGATTGGAGAACACTGCAACATCCACTCTCTTTGCCCGCAGCAAATGTGACTTCTCATCCCCACCCATCCCTGCAAGAGGATGCTGCGTCTGAGCTTGTCTGACTGTTCTAGCAGGCTATGTGGAGAGTGCTACAACAGCATCCAACAGCACCTCCATCAACATGCCCTCATATCATCAAATGAATCTCTCTCTCATAGTCTAGAAGATACTAAAATTTCTGTTTTTTTCACTGGGTCTTATTGAGAATGAGACCACATGAGAGCCTTTCAAGAGGGGAATCTGTTTCCAATAGCACTTTATGTCCCCCAGATGTCAGCTCAGTTGGTTTTCCAAAGCAGACATTCTGGAACTTGTCACTGAAGTGCAGATCCCAGGGACCAGGGTGCCTAATGTGGGGCACCAACCCCTCACTCTTCTGGGAGAAATGCCTGTGTGGTGAGATCACTTCCTACTGTGTGTTGTTGCACCAGGGTTTAGGTTTTTTTGTGAGTCCATGTCTCTGCTTCTCTTACTCATTTTGATGTGGTCCTTTTATTCTTTGTTGTGGAGAGCAGTTCATCTAGTTTTTAGATCTTTTTCATAGAGAAAACTCAGTCCAAGCTCATTCTGCTCACCACATGATAGGCCAGTAAGTTGAAAGGCAAGATGTTGGGGTAAAGAAAACAATTTTATTCAGAAAACCAGCAAACTAAGCAGATGGCAGTCTATTGTCTCAAAGAACCACCTTCCCCAGCATGAAATTTGAGCTTCTTTTATTTTAGGAAGTGGGGGAAGCAGGAAGGGGTTGGAGTCAAAATGTGACTGATATCTGTAGACATCCATGAAAGGTTGTGTAACTTTTGTCCTTGGTCAGTTAGTCTTTGCATACAGGAATCTGGTCATATTGTTCCTGTAAATCTCAAACATAACATATTCATTTCTGTGTGTACTTCCTTATCTCCTGAGTGAGGTAGGTTTTTGGTTAAAAGCAGTTTTTTCTTTCAAATCTCAGCTGTAAGCAAACCTCCTGCAATTATTAACATGCTTATGTGTAGAACTAAGCAGAAGTTTCTAAGCTATAGTCACACCAGCAAGGGAAATTGAAACAACATGGAGTCATACATGCTAAGTTTTTCCCTGTTACAATGATCCATAATTATCTGTAGATTTAATATGTCCCACGAAGGAGGACAGTTCAAGATCTTCCTATGCCACCATTTGAATCCCCTCTCCCACCAAACTTTTAAGATATAGCTTATTCTTTTAACCAAATGTTTCTATAAAAGAGAATTAATGGAAGCTGAAAGTTCATTTTATGAGGCCAGTATAATCTTGATTTCAAAACCAGGTAAGGAAAATACATGATAAAAAAGTTATAGAATTATTTCTCTTGGGAATTTAAATGCAAAATCTTGACTAAAATATTAGTTAACCATATGCAGTATTAAATTACAAAAATGCAAGTATTGTTCAATATCAGAAAATGTATCACTGTAATTCACCATATTAATATAATAAAGGACACATTTTACATATTATCTTAAATACAGAAAACCCTTTTGATAAAGTTCAATGCATATTTATAATACAAACTGTTTAAAAACCTAGAATAGGAAATAACTTATTTAACTTGAGAAATGTTCTATAACAAAAACCTAGAATAAAAATTTTACTTGTAATAGAGAAATTTAAATGTGTTACCTTTAATATCAGAAACTGGATAAAGATGCCCACTTTCAATGTTATTTTTAAATGTAAGACGAGATTTTAACCAATATCATAGGGAAAGAAAAATAAATAATTTGGAAAAGGATTAGAATGGAAGAGATAAAACTCTTACTACATACAGTTTATATAATCTACCTTGGAAAACCAATGGAATCAATGAACAATTAGAAGAGTTCAGCAAAGTGGATAGGTAGAAGGAAAATTATAAGAATCAATAGAATTTCTCTATACCAATAATAATCAACAAGAAAATGAAATAAGAAACAAGATGCCATTCACAATAACACCAAAAACTCTAAAATTTGGGGGAACTAAATTAAAAATATGTAAGATATCTATGGAAAGAATTTCTAACACTATAACATAGAACATAGAATATGTTCTGAATAAATGGAGAGAGAATCCATACTCATGACCAGGATAGCATGATATTATAAAGATATGTTTTCCCAAATGAATTTTTAATTCAATAGAATTCCAAACAATGTAGTTGAAGTTTTTAATGTATTGATAAGCTTACTCAAAATTTATGGAGAAATATAAAGATCCAAAACTAGCTAAGCTGATGATAAAAAGAATATAAAGGGGAGACTTGCCCTATTATGTATTTTCATACCTTAAAGTTACAGTAATATCATTAGCATTATATATATATGTATATATACACACACACACACATGCATATGAACCTAATTTATGATAAGATGGCTCCACAAATCAGTGCTGAAATGATTATCTAGAAAGTGATAGTGAGAAAAGCTGGATCACTTTATGTGGGAACATAAAACTGCATTTTTAATTTATAATTAATTATATGGATACACCCAATGATTTTGCTCCTGAGTGTATATTCTTAAAATATTTCCACGTGGGCCCATAGGGGTCCACAAATGTCTGAGAATATTCACTTTGTTTCATTGTGTCATTGTTCTTGGTGGTGGGAATTTGGGGTAATTTGGATGGACCTCACTGGAAGTATGGGTATATAACATGTGGTAGATGTATGTCATGAAGTACTGTGCAGCAGTTAGAAATAACTTATATGTGCATTTAACCAAATAGAAGGGCCTTAAAAACAATGCTCAGTAATGGAAAAAGTATTAAAAATTATATATAATAATAAATATATAATTTATATATTTAATATATTATATTATATATTATATATAAATTACATATATACTTTATGTAAATTGAAAAAACATTCCCACAAAAAGAACAATACATATTTTACAGCAGCAAACAAAAATATACATATTAAGGGGGCACCTAGGTGGCTCAGCCATTGGGCGTCTTCCTTCGGCTCAGGTCATGATCCCAGGGTTCTGGGACGAGCCCCGCATCAGGCTCCCTGCTCTGCGGGAAGCCTGCTTCTCCCTCTCTCACTCCCCCCCGCTTGTGTTCCCTCTCTGGCCGTCTCTATCTCTCTGTCAAATAAATAAAAATCTTTAAAAAAATACATATTAAGTACATTACAATTCTTGTCTATGTATGTGGGGGCAAGGGAATAAGAAGAAATAAAATGAGAAGAGTCTTGTATGGACTAATGATAATATGCCACTAGCTGAGGATTATGATTAACTTTACCATTTGCATCTGATGGCTCATCTTGGTGTAATCCAAGTGTGAGTAAGTTAGAATGACAGTTATTGGTCTAGGGTGAGACCAACAGCTCTGTAATAAGTTTGGTTTACCAAACTTAAGTACAACAAATGATTATCAAGGAAGAATTTTGGTAATGATGAGTGACCAACCATCTTATTTATACCCAAACTCTGCAGTAATGAATGTTGGGATTACTGAAAATACTAGTAGAAACAGGATATTACACCCTGTTCCCCCTGAGCCACCTCTCCTGGGAAGCTTGGGGGTGAGGTTTACCTACATTTATCTACTGGAGGGATTTAAACTACTTGGGTATTTTCTGGAAATAAAAGGCTTCCTCAGGGGCCATATACTTCCCAATGGTTTTCATAATACTGTGAGTCCAGGACTGACTACCTAGACTAGTTATTTGAGCTTCCCTAGCCTAGGAGCTCAGCAAAATCTGCTAAGAAACCATATGAAGAAAGGGTTTTGTGTACTGGATCTCTAAAACTGGAAATGATAGAGTGGATACACATTTATATAGATTGCTAAGATCAAAAGGAAAGTCAGTGACTTACCTCACTTTGAATAGTTTCTATTTTTTCTATTGAAGTATAGTTGACATACAATGTTACAAAAGTTTCACGTGTCTGGGGCACCTGGGTGCTCAGTCAGTTAAGTGTCCAAATCTTGGTTTTGGCTAGGGTCATGATCTCAGGGTCATGAGGTCAAGCCCCGTGTTAGGCTCCACACTCAGCGCAGAGTCTGCTTGAGATTCTCTCTCTCCCTCCCCCACTGCCCCTTACCCCCCCTCTAAAATAAATAAAATCTTTAAAAAACCTCGAAAGTTTCATGTGTCCAACATAGTGATCCAACAACTCTACACATTGCTCACCACAACCTGTCACCATACAAGGCTATTACAATATTATTTACTATATTCTCTATTCTGTATGTTTCATCTCCCATATTTATTCACTCCATAAATGGACCATATACTTGTGGGCTTACTTCTGGGCTCTCTATTCTGTTCCATTGATCTATACGTCTAGTTTTGTGCCAGTACCATACTGTTTTGATTACTTTCTAAAATTTTTATTTGATTATAATTGACCCACAATGTTACATTAATTTTAGTTGTACAACATAGTGATTCAACTTCTCCATACATTATGCTATGCTCACAAGTGCAGCTACCATCTGTGGCCATACAATGCTATGACAATATCATTGACCACATTCCCTATTTTGTGCTTATTCTTTCTGTGACTTATTTATTCCATAATTGGAAGCCTGTATCTCCTACTTCCCTTCACCAATTTTGCTCATTCCCCCTTTCCTTTGCAACATCATTTTTGTCTTTGTATATATACACCTGTTTCTGCTTTTTGTTTATTCATTTATCTTGTTTTTTTAGATTTTACATATGAATGAAACCATAGTATTTGCCTTAGCTTTGTAGTATATCTTGAAATCTTAAGATTGTGGTATCTCCAGGTTTGGTCTTCCTTCTCAAGATCACTTTAGCTATTCAGGGTCTATTATAGTTCCATACTAATTTTAGGATTTTTGTTCTGTTTCTGTGGAAAATACTATAGGAATTTTGATAGGGATTGTATTAAGTCTGTAGGTATCCTTGGGAGTATGGACATTTTAACAACTTTAATTCCTCCAGTCCATGAACATGGTACTTCATTTGTTGGTGTCATCTTCAAGTTCTTTTATCAAAGTTTTATTGATTTCAAAGTATAGGTCTTTCACCTGCTTGGTGAAAATTCCTTGGTTATTCTTTTTGGCGCAATTATAAATGAAACTGTTCTGTAATTTCTGTTTCTTGCTACTTCATTAGCAAGATGGCACAACACTACTTCATTAGCAAACCAATTTCTGTGTATTAATTTTGTATGCTGCAACTATACTGAATTCATTTATTACTTCCAATAGTTGTTTAGTGGAGTCTTTAGGGTTTTCTATGTATAGTATCAAGCTATCTGCAAATAGTGACAGATTTACTTTTTCCTTACCAACTTGCATACTTTTTAAAATTTTAATTCCAATATAGTTATTCTATATTGTTATATTAGTTTCAAATGCACAATATACTGATTCAGAAATTCCATACATCACCAGTGCTCATCACTACAAGTGCACTCCTTAATCCCCATCATCTATTTAATCCATCCCCCACCCACCTCTCTTCTGGTAACCATCTGTTTGTTCTCTATAGTTAAGAGTCTCTTTCTTGGCTTGCCTCCCTCTCTTTCTCCCCCTTTGCTCATTTGTTTTATTTTTTAATTCCACATATGAGTGGAATCATATGATATTTGTCTTTCATTGACTTATTTTGCTTAGCATAATACTCTCTAGCTCCATCCATGTCATTGCAAATGACAAGATTTCATTTTTTATGGTATATATTGAATATATATACCACTTCTTTACCCATTCATCAGCCAATGGGCTTTTGGGCTGTTTCCGTAATTTGGCTAGTGTAGATAATGCTGCTATAAACATTGGGGTGTATGTAGCCCTTTGAAATAGAGTTTTTGTAGTCTTTGGGTAAATTCCTACTAGTGTAATTGCTGGATCATAAGGTACTTCTATTTTTAACTTTTTGAGAAACTCCAATACTGTTTTCAAGAATGGTTAAAGCAGTTTGCATTCCCACCAACAGTGCAAGAAAGTTCCCTTTAAACCTGTTGTTTCTGGTGTTGTTGATTTTAGCCATTCTGACAGGTGTGAGATGATATCTCATTGTAGTTTTGATTTGTATTTCCCTAATGGTGAGTGATGTTGAGCATATTTTGATGTATCTGTTGGCTTTCTTCATGTCTTCATTGGAAAAAATGTCTATTCTTGTCTTCCCATTTTTATTTGCATTATTTACTTAGGGGATATTGAGTTGTATAAGTTTTTTTATATATATATTTGGGATACTAACCCTTTATCAGATATTTCATTTGAAAATATCTTTTCTCATTCCACAGGTTGCCTTTTAGTTTCGTGAATTGTTTCCTTCACTGTGCAGGAGCTTTTTATTTTCAGGAAATCCCAATAGTTTATTTTTGCTTTTATTTCCCTTGCCTCAGGAATCATATCTAGTAAGCAGTTGCTACAGCTGATATTAAAGAAGTTACAGCCTGTGTTCTCTTCTAGAATGTTGAGTTTTCTGTCTCCCATTTAGGTCTTTCATCCATTTAGAATTAATTTTTTTATATGGTATAAGAAAGTAGTCCAATTTCATTCTTTGCATGTTGCTGTACAGTTTTCCCAACACCATTTCTTAAAAAGACACTACATCAAAAACTAATGATGTGAGGGGGAGGAGCAAGATGGTGGAGAAATAGGAGACCTAAATTTCGTCTGGTCTCAGGAATTCAGCTAGATAGGGACAAAACCATTCTGAACACCTACAAGCTCAACAGGAGATCGAAGAAAAGAATAGCAGCAACTCTCTGAACAGAAAAGCGACCACTTTCTGGAAGGCAGGACGTCTGGAGAGGTGAATCTGAGGTGATATTTAAAGAAGAATTAATGCCTATTCTTCTGAAACTGTTCCAAAAAATAGAAATGGAAGGAAATCTTCCAAACTCGTTTTATGAGGCCACCATTAGCTTGATCCACAAACCAGACAAAGACCCCAGCAAAAAGGAGAATTACAGACCAATATCCTTGATGAACATGGATGCAAAAATTCTCGCCAAAATACTAGCCAATAGGATCCAACAGTACATTAAAAGGATTATTCACCATGACCAAGTGGGATTTATCCCTGGGCTGCAAGGTTGATTCAACACCTTCAAATCAATCAATGTGATACATTAATAAAAGAAAGAACAAGAACCATATGATCTTCTCAATAGATGCAGAAAAAGCATTTGACAAAGTACAGCATCCTTTCTTGATCAAAACTCTTCAGAGTATAGGCATAGAGGGTACATACCTCAAGATCATAAAAGCCATCTATGAAAAATGCACAGCAAATATCATTCTCAATGGGGAAAAACTGAGAGCTTTCCCCCTAAGGTTAGGAACACGCAGGGATGTCCACTATCACCACTGCTATTCAACATAATATTAGAAGTCCTAGCCACAGCAATCAGACAACAAAAAGAAATAAAAGGCATCCGAATTGGCAAAGAAGAAGCCAAACTCTCACTCTTTGCAAATGATATGATACTTTATGTGGAAAACCCAAAAGACTCCATCCCAAAACTGCTAGAACTCATACAGGAATTCAGTCAAGTGGCAGGATATAAAATCAATACACAGAAATCACTGGCATTCTTATACACCAACAACAAGACAGAAGAAAGAGAAATTAAGGAGTTGATCCCATTTACAATTGCACCCAAAACCATAAGATACCTAGGAATAAATCTAACCAAAGAGGCAAAGAATCTGTACTCAGAAAACTATAAAATACTCATGAAAGAAATTGAGGAAGACACAAAGAAATGGAAAAACGTTCCATGCTCATGGATTGGAAAAACAAATATTGTGAAGATGTCAATGCTACCTAGAGCAATCTACACATTCAATGCAATCCCTATCAAAATACCATCCACTTTTTTCAAAGAAATGGAACAAATAATCCTAAAATTTGTATGGAACCAGAAAAGACCCCAAATAGCCAGAAGAATGTTGAAGAAGAAAATCAAAGCTGGTGGCATCACAATTCCAGACTTCAAGCTCTATTACAAAGCTGTCATCATCAAGACAGTATGGTACTGGCACAAAAACAGACACCTAGATCAATGGAACAGAATAGAGAGCCCAGAAATGGACCCTCAACTCTATGGTCAACTAATCTTCGACAAAGCAGGAAAGAATGTCCAATGGAAAAAAGACAGTCTCTTCAAAAAGTGGTGTTGGGAAAATTGGACAGCCACATGCAGAAGAATGAAACTGGACCATTTATAGACCCAAAATGGTTGAAAGACCTAAATGTGAGACAGGAGTCCATCAAAATCCTAAACGAGAACACAGACAGCAACCTCTTCGACCTCATCCGCAGCAACTTCTTCCTAGAAACATCGCCAAAGGCAAGGGAAGCAAGGGCAAAAATGAACTATTGGGACCTCGTCAAGATAAAAAGCTTTTGCACAGCAAAAGAAACAGTCAACAAAACCAAAAGAGAACAGACAGAATGGGAGAAGATATTTGCAAATGAAATATCAGATAAAGGGCTAGTATCCAAAATCTATAAAGAACTTCTTAAACTCAACACCCAAAGAACAAATGATCCAATCAAGAAATGGGGGGAAGACATGAACAGACATTTTTCCAAAGAAGACATCCAAATGGCCAACAGACACATGAAAAAGTGCTCAACATTGCTCGGCATCAGGGAAATCCAAATCAAAACCTCAATGAGATACCACCTACACCAGTCAGAATGGCTAAAATTAACAAGTCAGGAAAGGACAGATGTTGGCGGGGATGCGGAGAAAGGGGAACCCTCCTACACTGTTGGTGGGAATGCAAGCGGGTGTAGCCACTCTGGAAAACAGTATGGAGGTTCCTCAAAAAGTTGAAAATAGAGCTACCCTATGATCCAGCAATTGCACTACTGGGTATTTACCCCAAAGATACAAATGTAGGGATCCGAAGGGATACGTGCACCCTGATGTTTATAGCAGCAATGTCCACAATAGCCAAACTATGGAAAGAGCCAAGATGTCCATCGACAGATAAATGGATAAAGAAGATGTGGTATATATATACAATAGAATATTATGCAGCCATAAAAAGGAATGAAACTTGCCATTTGCAATGACATGGATGGAACTGGAGGGTATTATGCTGAGTGAAATAAGTCAATCAGAGAAAGACATGTATCATATGACCTCACTGAAGGAGGAATTCTTAATCTCAGGAAACAAACTGAGGGTTGCTGGAGTGGTGGGGGATGGAAGGGATGGGGTGGCTGGGTGATAGACATTGGGTAGGGTATGTGCTTGGTGAGCGCTGTGAATTGTGTAAGACTGTTGAATCACAGACCTATACCTCTGAAACAATACATTATATGTTAAAAAAAAAAAAGATAGCAGGAAGGGAAAAATGAAGGGGGGGGAATCGGAGGGGGGGAAGAACCATGAGAGACTATGGACTCTGAGAATCAACATGAAGGTTCTAGAGGGGAGGAGAGTGGGGGGATGTGTTAGCCTGGTGATGGGTATTAAGGAGGGCACGTACTGAATGGAGCACTGGGTGTTATATGCAAACAATGAATCATGGAACACTACATCAAAAACTAATGATGTAATGTATGGTGATTAACATAACATAAAAAAAGACTGTCTTTTTCCCATTGGATATTCTTTCCTGCTTTGTTAAAGATTAATTGACCATATAGTTGTATATTCACTTCTAGGTTTTCTGTCCTGTTCTATTGATCTTTGTGTCTAGTTTTGTGCCAGTTGCATACTGTTTTGATTATTACAGCTTTGTAATATAATGAAGTCCAGAATTGTGAAGCCTCCAGCTTTGCTTTTCTTTTTCAAAGGTTGCTTTGACTATTCAGGGTGTTTTGTCACTTCATACAAATTTTAAGACTGTTTGTTCTAGTACTGTGAAAAATGCTGTTGGCATTTTGATAAGGATTGCAGTGAATGTGTATTTTGCTTTGGGTAGTATAGACATTTTAACAATCTTTGTTCTTCCAATCCATGAGCATGGAATGTCTTTCCATTTCTTGTGCCATCTTCAATTTCTTTTATCAGTGTTATAATTTTCAGAGTACAGATCTTTCACCTCTTTGGTTAGATTTAGTCCCAGGTATCTTATTATATTTGGTGCAATTGTGTATGTGTTTGTTTTCTTAATTTTTCTTTCTGCTGTTTTATCATTACTCATTTCAATGCCATTGTTTCCTTCTTGATGTTCTGTTTAGATAATCTGTCCATTGATGTAAGGCGGGGTGTTAAAGTCCCCTAGTATTATTGTATTATTATCTATTGGTTCCTTTATATTTGTTATTGACCATGTTATGTATTTGAGTGCTCTTATGTTGGGTGCATTAGTATTTAAAATTGTTATGTCTTATAGTTGGATTGTCCCTCTTTATTGTTATATAGTGTCCTTCTTTGTCTCTTGTTACAGTCTAGTTTGTCCAATATAAGTATTCCTACCCTGGCTTTCTTTTAACATCCATTTGCATGATAGATGTTTCTCCATCCCCTCACTTTCATTTTTAATTTTAAATTTTTAAAAGATTTTATTTATTTGTTGGAGAGAGCACAAGCAGGGGTAGTGGCAGGCAGAGGGAGAAGTAGGCTCCCTGCTGAGCAAGGAGCCCAATGTGGGACTCAATCCTAGGACTCTAGGATCATGACCTGAGCTGAAGGCAGATGTTTAACTGACTGAGCCACCCAGGTGTCCCAGAAGAAAGGCCCCATCCCCACACTTTCAATCTGCAGGTGTGTTTAGGTCTAAAATGAGTCTCTTGTAGGCAGCATATAGATGGGTCTTGTGTTTTTATCCATTCTGTCACCCTATGTTTTTTTTATTGGAGCATTTTTTCCTTTTAAATTCAAAGTAATTACTGATGGATATGTATTTATTGTTATTATTTGTTTTGTGGTTGTTTCTGAAGATTTTCTCTGATCTTTTCTTGTCTTTCTCTCTTTCATGGTTTGCTGACTTTTTTAGTGATATATTTGGATTTATTTCTCTTCAGTCTTTTCATATTTATTAGTGGTTTTTGATATATGGTTGCCATTAGGTTTGTATATATCTTTTGCATATAGCAGTCTATATTATGTTGATGGTTGTTTATATTTGAACCCATTCTTTACCCCCCCCCACATTTTAGGCTTATGTTGTTATATCTTATACCCTTTTATTTTGTGAGTTCCTTGACTGATTATTTACAGAAATATTCATCTTTATTGCTTTTGTGTTTCCTATCTCTATACTCTCACTTTTGGTCTCTCCTTTCCACTTAAAGAGACCCCTTTCATATTTCTTGCAGAGCTGATTTACTGGTCACTAACTCCTTTAGTTTTTGTTTGTGTGGGAAACTCTATCTCTCCTTCTATTCTGGATGATAGCCTTGCTGGGTAGAGTATTCTTGGTTGCAGATTTTTCCCATTCTGCACTTTGAATATATCATGCCACTATCTTCTGGCCTGCCAAATTTCTGTTGAAAAAGCTTCTGGTAGATTTATGGGTTTTCACTTGTAAATTACTGACTTGTTTTGCTGCTTTTAAAATTTTTCTTTATCACTATATTTTGCCAATTTGAACAATATTTCTTGGTGTACATATTCTTTGATGGAAGTTCTCTGTGCCTCCTGGATCTGGATATATTTTTCCTTCCCCAGATTAGGGAAATTTTCAGCTATTATCTCTTCAATAATATTTCTGGGCCTTTTTGTCTCTTTTTCTTCTGGGACTCCTATAATACTTACATTACTATGCTTGATGAAGTCACTTAGTTTCCTGAGTATATTCTTGTGTTGCAAAAATATTTTTTGTCTCTTTTTGTCAGCTTGACTACTTTCCCTTACTCTGTCTTCTAGGTCACTACTTCATTCCTCTGCTTCTTCCATCCTGCTATTCATTCCATCAAGCATGTTTCTCATTTCCTTTATTGAGCCCTTTATCTGTGCTATGTTATTCCTTATTCCAGTGTTCAGAGTCTCACTGATGTCCTCCACTCTTTTCTCAAGTCCAGTGAGTATAGATCTTTGGATGCAGCCTTCTCTTGTTCTTTCACTTGGGATAAATTTTTGTCTCCTCATTTTGTCTTCCTCTCTATGTCTGTTTCTCTGTGTTAAGAAAGTCAGTCATGTGTTCTGCTTTTGAAAGTAGTGACTTGATGAGGAAGTCCTGGAGTGCCCTGCAGTGCATTGCTCCCTATTCACCAGAACCTGACACTTCAGGAGAGTATCCTATGTGTGTTGCTTACACCCTGCTGTTGTGTCTGAGCTACTTTTCCTTTCAGTGCTATTGTATGCACTGCCTCTTTGCCTATTGTGGGCTGTGCTTGTTCTCTTTGTTGTTACTAGTATCCAGGTAGGCCAGGTTTGAAGTGGCATGCCCACTGGCAAACTTGGGAGTAGGGCAGGCATATTAGTGAAATTTGAGTTGGTTTACTAGTCCTTTGCCAGATCTCCTCAGGCACTGTGGAGGTTGGAGGCCTCACTTTTTGGCAACTGGGGGCACAAGGCTGGGTGCAGTGTGTGGTAGCAGTTTTGAACCTAGTGGCTGGGTGGAATGCATGCAAGGGTTTAACAAAATTCACCCTGAGCCCAGGTCCAAGGGTAGCAGACTTGGAGTTTGTGAGTCCTCAGGAAAACTCATGGGCATGGTGCACTGCTAGCAAGTTAGGTAGCAAGTCTCTGTGTAACCTCACTTCCTACAGATATCCCTATGTTTATGCTGGAGGGCAGGGGAGGAAAATGGCACCTGCCAATTCCCTCATTTTTGGAGAAGTCTTCCAACACACTCCAAAATCATTATGAACATATCTGTCTCCTGTTTCACCCTAGCATTGTGTAAACTGCCATTTATATTTTGCCCATATGCATAGTCTGCTGTCTCTTTAAGGGTGGTGAGCCAGCTATCACCCACCCTCCCTGCTAACTCAGCGCTGACTCGGCTAACTTTTAAAGCTTCAGGCTCCAAGTCTCACTAGTTATACAAACTCATGTAATTCAACCCCTCTGGTTTTTCAAAGCCGGATGGTATGGGGATTAGTATTCCCAGTGTGAGCTCCCTGGTGTGAGGGCCCATTTCTCTGCCCTCTCCACTTGTGCAGCTCCCTCACTACTGTGGACAGCCTCCCTCTGTATTTCTGACTTTCCTAACTTTTCAGATGCAGCTCCTTCTCTATATTTAGTTGTGGAGTTTGTTCTGGCAGTCTTCAGATTGCTCTCGAGTTTATTTACTTGGGTGTGGATGATGTCTAGTTGTAAAGGTAGGACAGGGTGAACTGAGGGTCCTTCTACTCTGCCATCTTCCCAAGTTTCTTCTGTATCCATTTATTTTTTATTTCCTGTTTGTTTTCTTCATTGACCCATTGGTTGTTTAGTAGTATGCTGTTTAGTCTTCATGAATTTGTCTTTTTTCCAGTTTTTTTTCTTGTAATTTATTTCTAGTTTCATATTGTGTGGTTGGTAAGGATGCTTGATATGGTTTCAATCTTCTTAAGTTTACTGAGACTTGTTTTGTGTTATTACATATTATGTATCCTGGAGAATGTCCCATGTGCACTTGAAAAGAATGTGTATTCTGCTCTTTTTGGATGGAATTTTTTTTTTGGTATGTATCTGTTAAGTCCATCTAATCTAATGTGTAATTTAAAGGCACTATTTTCTTATGTATTTTCTGCTTGGATGATCTATCCACTTATATAAGTGAGGTGTTAAAGTCCTCTACTATTATTGTATTAGTGTCAATTTCTCCTTTCATGTCTTTTAATATTTACTTTGTGTTTTTAGGTGCTCTTACATTGGTTACATAGATATTTACAACTGTTAAAGCCTCTTATTGAATGACCTCTTCATAATTTTGAAATGCCTTTATTTTTGCTCTTGTTCCAGTCTTTGTTTTAAAGTCTATTTTGTCTGAATTAAGTATTATTACTGTTTCTTTTCTTTTGCTTTCATTTGCATGGAATATCTTTTACCATCTTTTCACTTTCTGTATTTTCATTATTATTATTATTTTTTTAGGTCTGAAGTGAGTCTCTTCCTGGCAACATATAAATGGGTGTTGTTATTTTATCCATGCTGTCACCTTATGTCTATTGATTGGACCATTTAGATCATTTACATTAAAGGGGATTATCATAAGTATGTATTTATCTCCATTTTGTTAATTGTTTTCTGGTTGTTTTTGTAGTTCTTCTATGTTCCTTCTTCTCTTGGTCTTTTTCCTTGTGGTTGATAACTTTATTTACTGTTATGCTTAGCTTTCTTTCTCTTTTTTGTATCTATTATAGATTTTGGTTTGTGGTTACAATGAAGATCATATATTACATTCTAAGTATATAACATTGTATATTAAGTTTTGGTTACTTGATTTTTATATGATTTCACTCATATGTGGAATTTAAGAAACAAAACAGATGAATATAGGAGAAAAAAAGAGAGAGAGGCAAACTATAAGAGAGACTCCTAACTATAGAGAACAAACAGGGCTGCTGGAGGGGCGGTGGGTGAGGGGATGGGCTAAATGGGTGATGGATATCAAGGAGGGCACTTGTTCTGATGAGCACCAGGTGTTTTATGTAAGTGATGAATCACTAAATTCTACTCCTCAAACTAGTATTACACTATATATTAACTAACTAGATTTTAAATAAAAACTTGAAACATTAAAAAAAGATTTTGAATACATTCTAAGAGAAATTTTATTTATACCCCTTCACATTTTGTATATGTTGTCAGATTTCACATCTTTTTATTTTGTGAGTCTTTTTAACTTATTTTTTAGATATACTTGGTTTTACTACTTTTGCCTTTTAACCATGATACTAAATTTATAAGTGACTGCTTTACTACTTTTACTGTATGTTTGCTTTTACTCATGTATTTTTTTTCCTTTCATAATTTTCTTACTTCTAATTATAGCTTTCTTTTCCACTTAAAAAGGTCCCTTTAACATTTCTTGTAAGACTGGCTTAGTGGTGATGAACTCCTTTAAATTTTGTCTGTGAAGCTATTTATCTCTCCTTCAATTATGAATCATAACCTTGTTCAGTACAGCATTCTTGGTTGTAGGTTTTTTCCTTTCAGCACTTTGAATATATCATGCCACTTTCTTCTGGTCTGCAAAGTTTCTGCTGAAAAATCCACAGATAGCCTTATGAGTGTTTCCTTTGTATATAACTAGTATTCTCTATTATTGCTTTAAAAATTCTATCTTTATCTTTTACCCTTAACATTTTAATTATTTTGTGTCTTGGTGTGGACCTTATTGAGTTCACCTTGTTTGGAACTCTCTGTGTTTTTTGAATTTGGATCTGTTTTCTTCCTCAGGTTAGGGGAGTTTTCAGTTAATTTTTCTTCTGGTAAGAATTTGCTCTTTTCTTTCTCTTCTTCTGTGACACCTATAATGCAAAAGTTTGTTTGCTTGATGTTGTCCATGAGACCCATTAACTTATCTTCATTTTGAAAATTAATTTTTTTTCTATTCAACTTAGGTTTTTCCTTTACTTTGTCTTCCAGAATGCTGATCCATTTTTCTACACCCTCTAATCTATGGGTAATTTCCTTCAGTATACTTTTCATTTCTATTACTGCATTCTTCAACTATGATTGGTTCTTTTTAATATTTCCTATCTCTTTGTTGAAGTTCTCACCAAGTTCATCCACTCTTCTCTCTGGTCCAATGAGCACCTTTATGACCATTACTTTGAGATCTTTATCAGGTAGATTGGTTATCTCCATTTCATTTAGTTCTTTTTCTGGGGTTTTATCTTGTTCTTTTGTTTGGAGTATATTCCTCCATCTTCTCATTTTGTTTAACTTTCTGTGTTTGTATGAATTAGAAAGAGCAGCTACATCTCCTAACTTGAAGAAATGGTCTTGTGTATTGTATTCCCTTTTGTATATTATGTGTGCCTTGTAAATATTGTTGACTGGCTTGAGCTGTGGTTGGCATGGACTTGGGGTCCCAGGGCACTTTGTGCTGGGACTTCCCTGGTGATAAGGCCAGAGATGAAGTAAACAGGAGTTAGGCTTGTTTTAAGGCTCTCCACATAAAGGGTACCCTGGCAAGACAGCTGAAGTTTATGTGGGTGTAACCCAGGGTAACTGTCTGAAGAAAGGGGAAATCTTAAGCTGAAGTAGGAGCAAGACAAAGTGTCCTGGAGTGCACCACACAGGGTGCTCCACACACAGCTCTTCCTCAGGTGTGGTGGCTAGAGGCGAGGCAAGCATGGGCAGGGGTTCTTGGGATGTTTCATGCAGGGGTTGCCCTGGTGTGGTGGCTGGAGCTGAGGTCTTCATGGACTGGGAGATCCTAAAGCTCTCTGTGGCTGGAGGTGCTCTAGAAAGTCATCTGGAGTTAAATTGGTATGGGCCAGGAGTGTTCTATTGTTCTTTGTGTCCTATCACCTTGGTGAGATGGCTGGAGTTGAAGCAAGCACTGACCAGGAGTATTTCAGTGTGCCCTGTGTTGGGACTGCCTTAGTAAAATGGCTTGTGCTGGTGTGGCCTAGAGGTCCATGGCTCACTGAGGCAGTAGGCTGGATATGGGGCCCAGACACTACTGCCCTGAACATTGTCAAGGTGGAAGGGAAATGTAGACTGTGGAGCTTGCCACTCCCTCTGATTTGGAGAGAGTTCCAGCAGCTCCTCTGCCATTTGGCAGAGTTCTTGGGCTGCACCCTTTATATTCTAGTTTCTTTATTAAGCCATAGTGGGTTTTTTATGTGTGTGCCCCTGGGCATCCAGGGCTGGTGTGGGCTAGGGGCCCAGGGCTTGCTGAGGTGGCAGGATGGCTATGATGCCCAGACCCTGCTCCCACCTGTGCTATCTTGAATAGTTTCTTAGTTACTGGCAATTGGCAGGTGGAATAAATACTCCATAAAGAACATTTCTTTTTGGAATGTCCTCCCTTGGACACCAGGTACTCATCAATATACTATTTGTATTGAACATAAAATATCAGAGGCCCACTTGGTAGTCTTCCTCAGTAATGTAAAGGTTCTTTAGGCTTTTTCCACCTAGGTATCAATAGTGCCAAGAATGCAGGGAAGTACCAGACAATGCAATCATGGTTGTAATAAGAGGGAATATTCTGGGTGGTTTGGTGGAATGTGTTACTTTAAGCTAATAGTGGATGTCAGGTACGTGGACAATGAAAATGTTCACAGATATTAACATTAGAATGTTATTATTTGCTCAGCAACCTAAAAGTGATGGGTAAGGAGGAGTTGGACACCACTCTAAAGGATCTTGAGGAACTCCTAGAAATACTGGAGGACAGAATCAATGTTACATCACAAATCTGTGACTTGAGGGCGCCTGGGTGGCTCAGTTGGTTAAGCAACTGCCTTCAGCTTGGGTCATGATGCCAGAGTCCTGGGGTCAAGTCCTGCATTGGGGTCCCTGCTCAGCGGGTAGTCTGTTTCTCCCTCTGACCCTCACCCCCCTTGTGGTCTCTCTCTCTCTCAAATAAATGAATGAAATATTAAAAAAAATAAATCTAACTAGATACACTGAAGAGGTTGAAGATCTCATTGATAAACAGAGTGTTAAGTGGTTAGAGTAAAAGTGGAATTATAATGATATCTTACATTTTTGCAAGAGTATAGAACTATCCTATGGAAAATGTGGAGGTGGGGAAGAACCCAAAGATAAAATCAATTTGGTGTTGTCTCAGGAAATTTGAGAAATTATAAAGGTATGGTAGTAAAGGGCTGGATAAAGGTAGGCTCTGAATTTCTATTTATGTGCTTACAATAAGCCTCAGTCTTGGACTGCAAGTCTTATTTTGTCAGAATGCAAGCCACACCACCAAATTGTAATCCTTAGGAACCTGGAACCTACATTGTTTGGTGCTGCTAGGTAGAGATCTTCACCTGGGATTCTGAAAATTTTTATTAATTAAGAGAATCTGGTGGCTTTTGGTGGCCTGCTCATACATTCTAGTGTGACACATGAGACCTCCACAAAATTAAACCCACAATGCTGTGCCATTTCATTTCAGTTGCTGGTAAAATAAGCAGCATTTAGTACTGGCTGGAAACATTGATAAATTCACTTTTCAGTTCTAGATTTTTGTAGATTCCGTCAAATCTTATATGTAGGCAATCATGTCATATGTAGAAAGAGTTTTACTTATTTCTTTCTAATCTATGTGCCTCTTTTTTATTGCAATGGCTATGGTTTCCAGTAAAATATTGAAAAGAAGTCATGAAAGTCAATGCATTTGCCTTGTTACCAATCTTTTGGAGAATGCTTCAGTTAAAATTTCATTTTTAATTATGATGATAACTATAGGCTTTTTTGGATAACCTTTATTAGGTTGAGGAGCTCTCATTCAGAATTTTTGGAGAGTTTTCATCATGAATGGGCTATAGTTTCTCAAGGGCTTTTTGGAAACATTGAGATTATCATGTTTTTTCTCCCTTATTCTATTTACATTGTAAATTACATTAATTTATTTTTTTGGATATTAAACCAACTTTGCATTCCAATGCAAATTCCAATTCCAAACCACCTATTAAGCCCTTATCCAACTGTAACTGTAATGGACATGTACAGTAATTCTGGCTTGAGAAGGTTATGAGTTGTTCAAGGACTCAGACCTCTCAGGAATGAAGATTTAGGTCATAAAGTATATCAACAAGATGAGCAGATGCAAGAGCTCAGGGTGAGGAAACTTTACAAAGGATAGTAATGGATGGAGACAATGAAGATGAGTATCAATTGTTGCTTCAACACCAACTGTAGCAATCATTTCACTAGATTCCTTATTTTTGATTTCCCCTCAAAAGTATCTCATAGGAACTATGGAAGAACTGCTCTCTGAAAATAGATATAAATGTAGATTATTGTAACACAAAGGGTAGACTGTGGCAATCATGGGAGTATGCCTTTTGAATCATCCTTCAGAAAGAACCTTCTATGAGAAGTGTAGTTAGCTGGAAACCTTAAACTGCTGCATGTTTTGCATCCACCCCAGCATTCATATAAATGTCACACCATCTCCAGTGTATGCTCCCTGCCTATGATTAAGCATTGTGGTGGTATTAGAGTCATAACTTTCCTGTCTAATCTGGGATTCATCTAGTATACAATCTTTGCTCTGGTGTTCCCTATTGGTGTGGTTTAAACGTTCTAAGAGCTGTACTGTAGCCTGATTCTCTTCCTACCCATCGTCTTTTCTTTCCTCTCTCTTGTTTCAGTTGTCAGACCTAATGAAGAGTCCAAGGCTCTCCTTGCCTACTACTGCTTTTATTCTTTTGTTGATCAAGGTCATTTCCCTAATCAATCTGTTCCTTCTAATTCCATCTTGATGTCTACGTTCTATAGGACCTCAACACACAATATATCTGACAAGGGATTTGTAAACAGAATATTAAAGAACTTCTAAAACAGTACAAAGACCACAAGCTCCATCTCCTGTCAAAATGGGCAAAAGATATGAGCAGAAACTTCACAAGAAAGATAAACAAGAGGCAAATAGACACACAAAACATCATTTGTAATAAGAGAAATGCAAATTTAAACTAAAATGATACCAGTACATATCTACTACAATAGCTAAAATGACAGACACTACCACTTATAAATGAAAATGTAGAGCCACTGAAAGTATTGTACATTTCTGTGGAGTGTAAAATGGTATAGCAACCTTAAACAAAAGTTTTTTTTTTTTTAATTTCTGGGACAAACATTTTATTTTATGTCCATTACAACAAACTTATAACTGTCTTGTTCAAATCATCTATATTCTTTTTTTAGACTTTTTAATTTAAATTCAGTTTAATTAGCATATACTGTATTATTACTTTCAGAGGTAGAATTCAGTGATTCATCAGTGGCATACAACACCCAGTGTTCATTACTTCAGGTGCCCTCCTTAATGCCCATCACCCAATTACCCCATCCCCCCACCCAACACCTCTCTAGCAACCCTCAGTTTGTTTCCTATAGTTAAGAGTCTCTTATGATTTTCCTCCCTCTCTGTTTTCATCTTATTTTATTTTTCCTTCCCTTCCCCTATGTTTATCTGTTTTGTTTCTTAAAATCCACATATGAGTGAAATCATGGTATTTGTCTTTCTCTGACTGACTTATTTCGTTTAGCATAATACCCTCTAGTTCCATCCATGTCATTGGAAATGGCAATATTTCATTCTTTTTAATGACTGAGTAATATTCCATAGTATACATATACCACATCTTCTTTATCCATTCATCTGTTGATGGATGCCTGGGCTCTTTCCATAGTTTGGTTATTGTGGACATTGCTGCTAAAAACATTGGGGTGCCCCTTTGAATCACTGTGTTTGTATCCTTTGGATAAAGGCCTAGTAGTGCAATTCCTGGGTCATAGGGTAGCTCTATTTTCAACTTTTTGAGGAACCTCCATACTGTTCTCCAGAGTGGCTGCACCAGTTTGCATTCCCACCAACAATGTAAGAGGGTTCCCCTTTCTCTGTATACTTGCCAACATCTGTTGTTTCCTGAGTTGCTAATTTTAGCCATTCTGACCAGTGTGAGGGTGGTATCTCATTGTGGTTTTGACTTGTATTTCCCTGTTGCTGAGTGATGTTGAGCATTTTTTCATGTGCCTGTTGGCCATTTGTATGTCTTCTTTGGAGAAATGTCTGTTCATGTCTTCTGCCCATTTTTTGACTGGATTTTTTGTTTTTAGGTTGTTGAGTTTGATAAGTTCTTTATAGATTTTGGATACTAACCCTTTATCTGATAAGACATTTGCAAATATATTCTTCCATTCCATAGGTTTCCTTTTAGTTTTGCTGACTATCATCAGGAGAGTATGGTACTGGCACAAAACAGACACATAGATCAATGGAACAAAATAGAGAACCCAGAAATGGAACCTTAACTCTATGGTCAAATAATCTTCAACAAAGCAGGAAAGAATATCTGATAAAAAAAAAAAGACAGTCTCTTCAAAAAACAGTGTTGGGAAACTGGACAGCCACATGCAAAAGAATGAAACTGGACCACTTTCTTACACCATACAAAAATAAACTCAAAATGGATGAAAAACCTTAAACAAAATTTTAACAATTTCTTATAAAGTTAAGTGTGTATCTATCCTATAATGCAGCAATTCCACTTTTATATATCTACCGAGAGAAGTGAAAACATATCCTACAAATAATTGTGCATGAATATCCAGAACAGCTTTATTCAAAAGAACTAAGAAGTAGAAAAATCCTAAATATCCATCAAAAGGGTAATGGATAAAAACATGTGTGAAATATTAATAGAATGGATTACTCCTCAGCAATAAAAGTCTGAAGATGAGCATGGGGGAAATCCAAGATGATAGCATAGAAAGATCTGAACTCTCCTCCTCATATGGACACACTAAAGCTACAGCTACATATGGATCATTTCCCTCTGAAAAAGATCTGAAAATGAGATGAACTCCTCCTCTCTACAAGAAAGAATAAAAGGATAGTGATAAGCAGAGATAGAGTCTCACAAAGTCTTCACCATGGGGGAAGAACAAAACACAATAAGGAGGGATCTCACCATACAGGTACATTTCCCACAGAAGCGAGGGAATGATGCCCCACATTGAGCAGTCTGGCCTCTGGGATCTGCATCAGAAAGATGAACTTCCAGAACATCTTGCTTGGAAAACCAATGGAGTTGATGTCCAGGGGTTCCAAAGTGCAATAGGAACCTCAATTACTCTTTTGGAGGTATTGCATGTGGTCTTGCTTGCCCTGAGACCCAAAGAAAAGGATCAGTTTGGTAAGTGCCTCAATTATACATGAAGGAGATTCACTTGCTTATCTGAGGGCATTGTCTGGTGGGGCAGGGGACATCTGAGATGTTCCCTGGAGATGGAGGTGCTGGTGGATGTCATTTTTGCACTCTCCACATAGATTGCTAGCATAGAAGTGTGAGTCTAGATGTGGTAACCTTCAACCACCTTGCAGGGAATGATGGGGGAAAGCGGTCATGGCACTTGCTGAGACTGGAGAGCATGAGCAATTGTAGCACTCACATGCTTCTTGGTATGGTGGGTAATCACAAATGGTTGTAGAGATCTCCAGATCCTGTAAGCATGGAAAATTGTGACACTTTCACAACACCTTACTGGGCCTGGCCAGCACAAGTAGTCTTGGCATTCTCCCACTCTCATCCTAAAGCCAGTGAACATGTAGAGGCAAGGCACTCTCTTACTGCATTGCTGAAGCCCATGAGTGCACACCATCTACACATTTTCCTTCTGAATTTCTGAAGCTGGTGAGTGTGCCCCACCAACTACACTTTGCAGGTGCCTTGCTAAAGTCAGAAGGTTCACATGATGCAAATAGGTAACACCCTTTAATTGCCTGGCCATGGCTGCCAAGAGAGCTGGTGTTCCAGAGATCTCCAGGACTGCAGCAGTCAGAAAAACACATCTTGGCAGGCCAGCACCCTCAGGGCACTGCATAGACAGCAGACTAAACCACAACCTGGGTCTTCCCATAAAAAAAGGCTTATTCACTTAGACTGAAGCTTCAGACTGAAAGAGAGGCATCAGGTTTCCCACATATCTAGTGGCTAAGGAGGCGCTACCAGGGAATGTAATCAGGGAGATGTTATTGCACACCCCAATGGCTTTGTACAGCTCAATGAGACTTCCCCAAAAGGAGATTATATATTTACCTAGTGGCCCAATTTTTGCAACTGTTGTCCAGGGGACATCTGATACCCTGTTCTGGAGGTCAGCAGTGATTACAATTGTGAACCCACAGGACTGTATATATTTGCATATTTTAAAAATGGTTCCCTGGAGGTCTGGCTTCCAATCAGTTTGAAACTAGATGCTAAATGAGATTCCTCCCTTTGGATCACTGACAGATCATGTAACACCCTCAAAATGGGCATATCAAGAATAAATTAGGTGGTGTAGACAATCACAAAGATTTGAGAGACAACCAAAAGTAGGGCAAAGTTAAACAAGAGGGATCATCTCCTACACAAGGCCACTCCCTCAAGACTAAGAAGCAGCTGTTTTGCTAGATACATAGAAACAGGGAGTTAAGAAAAATTATGAAACAGAGAAATATGCTCCAAAAAAGAGCATTGAATAAGATAAAGCCTCAGAAAAATACCTTAATGATATGGAGATAAGTAATCAAACTGATAAAGAATTCAAAGTAATGGTCATAAAAATGCTCGCTGACCTCAGGAGAAGAATGGATGAACACATTGAGGCCTTCAACAAATAGACAGGAAACATAAGACATAGGAAAATACCAAACAGAAGTCACAGAGCTGAGAATACAGTAACAGAACTGAAAAATGCATTAGAGGGTTTCAACAGCAGATTGGATGAGGTAAAAGTATGAATCAGCAAGCTGGAAGAAAGACAATGGTCCTCACCCAGGCAAAGCATCAAAAAGAAAAAAAAGAATGAAAAAAGAAGATAATTTAAGGGACCTCTAGGAGAACTTCAAGCTGAACACTTTTTTTGTTTCAAGTTTTTATTTACATTCTAGTTAGCTAACATATAGGGTAGAATTTGGTGATTTATCACTTACATAAAACACCCAGTGCTCATCAGAAGTGCCCTCCTTAATACCCATCACCCATTTAGCCCATCCTCTATTCACCTCCCTCCATCAAACTTGTTTGTTCTCTATAGTTGAGAGTCTCTTATGGTTTGCTTCCCTTTTTTTCCCTTCCTCTATGTTTGTTTTGTTTCTTAAATTCCACATATGAGTGAAATCATATGGTATTTGTCTTTTTCTGACTGACATATTTCACTTAGCATAATACACTCTAGTTCCATCCATACCATTGCAAATCATAAGCTTTCATTCTTTTTGATGGCTGAGTAATATTCCTATATATATATACCACATCTTCTTTATCCATTCAACAATTGATGGACATTTGGGCTCTTTTCATACTTTGGTTATTGGTGATAATGCTGCTATAAAGATCTGGGTGCATGCACCCCTTTGAATCAGTATTTTGATTGTTTCCCTCACTGTGCAGAAGCTTTGTATTTTGATGAAGTTACAGTAGTTTATTTTGCTTTTGTTTCCCTTACATCTAAAGGCGTGTCTAGTAAGAGGTTGCCTTGACTGAACAACATTTGCATTGAGGTATTCTAGAAACAAAGAGAGAGAAAGGGGAGGAAAACTTATTTGAAGAAATAATGGCTAAAAATTTCCTTAACCTAGGTATGGAAACTGACATCCAGATCCAGCAACTATAGAGAACTCCATATAAGATGAGCTCAAAGATAGTCATTCCAAGACACATTAGAATTCAAATGTCAGAAGTTAGAGATAAAGAGAGAATCTTTAAAGCAACATGAGAAAAAAACCCCAAATGATTATATACAAGGGATACACCATATAGATATCAGCAGATTCCTCAGCAGAAATTTTTTACACCACAAGGGAGTGACATGACTTTTTCAAAGTACTAAAAAGAAAACAAACATTAAACCAAGAATAATTTACCCAGCAAGATTCTCATTCAGATTTGAAGGAGAGATAGTTTCCCAGACAAGCAAAAGCTAAAGAAGTTCTTTGCCAGTAAACTAGTCTTACAAAAAATGTTAAAGGAATTTGTTAACCTGAAATAAATGATACTAATTAATCACAAGAAAACATACAAAAGTAAAAATATTATTGGAAAAAATAAAGTAAAGGTAGTGGAATAATTACTTATAAATCTACTAAGAAGGTTAAAATACAAAAGAGGTAAAGTTAACTAAAACTACAAAAATTAGTTAAGGAATACATAAAATGAAAACATGTAAAATGTGACAATAAAACATAAAATGAGGGGGTAAAAATGTAAAGTTTTGGAATATGTTAATATTTAAGTTGTTATCAACTTAAAATAGATTATTATATGCATAGGATGAAAAATGTGAACCTCGTGATAATCACAAACCAAAAACTTATCATAAATATACAAAAGAAAAAAAGAAAGGAATCTAAACATAACACTAAAAAAACTCACCAAACCACAATGGAGGAGAACATCAGAAGAAGAAAAGCACAGAGAGGAAGTACAAAAACAGTCAAAAACCAATTAACAAAATGGCAACAAGTAAATACCTATGAATAATTACCTTGAATATCAGTGAACCAAATTCTCCCATCAAAAAACATGGAACTGTTGAATAGATTAGAAAGCAAGACATATATACAAACTTCCTCCTTGAGACTAACTTCAGAAATAAGGAAATGCACAGACTGAAAGTGAAAGGATGAGAAAATATACTCCATGCAAATGGAAATGAAAAGAAAACTGCTGTACCTATAGCATATCAGACAAAATAGACTTTAAAACAAAGACTGTAATAAAAGACAAATGAAGGCACTACTTAATGATAAAGAGTCAATCCAGCAAGAAGATATTACATTTATAAATATATATGCACCCAACCTAGGAGCACCAAAATATATAGTACAAATATTAACAGACATAAAGGGAGGAATTAACAATACAATAATAGTATAGGATTTTAACACCACATTTACATCAATAGATAGATCATCCAGATTGAAAATCAATAAGAAAACATTAGCACTAAATGACACATTAAACCAGATGGAGGTAACAGAACATTATATAAAAAAGCAGCAGAATACACACTCTTCTCAAGAGCACACAGAACTTTCTCCAGGATAGATCACATGTAAAACAAAAAACCAAGTCTCATTAAATTAAAAAGATTGAAATCATATTGAGCATGTTTTCTGACCACATAGGTATGAAGATAGATTTAGTTACAAAAAAAAAAAAAACTGGAAAAACTAAAAATACATGGAAATTAAACATGTTACTGAACAATACTGGCTAATAGAATAAATCAATGGAGAAACAAAAAAATACCTAGAGGCAAATAGAAATACAACACACCAAAGTCTATGGGATGCAGCAACAATGGTTCTAAAAGGGAAGTTCATAGTATTACAGGACTACCTCCATAAACAAGAGAAATCTTAAATGAACAATTTAATTTTACAACTTAAGGAATTAGAAAAAGTAAGACAAATGAAGCACAAAGTTAGTAAAAGGAAGGAAATAATAACAGAGCAGAAATAAATGAATTAGAAAATATAAGACAAATAGAAAAGATCAATGACACCAAGAGCTTTGAAAAGATAAACAATATTGACAAACTTTTGGCTAGATTAAAAAAAAAAGTGTGAGAAGACTTAAACTAAATCAGAATTAGAAGGGGAGAAGTTACAACTCATATGAAAGAAATACAAAAGATCATAAGAGACTAAAATGAATAATTACACACCAACAAATTGGACTACCCAAAAGAAGTGGATAAATTTATAGAAGCATACAATCTTCTAAGACTCAATCAAGAAGAAATAGGAAATCTGGCAAAAGAAAATCCAGCGGCGGAGGCAGAGCAAGATGGTGGAGGAGTAGGACACCTGGATTTTGTCTGGTCCCAGGAATTCGGCTGGATAGGGATCAAACCATTCTGAACACCTACAAACTCAACAGGAAATCGAAGAAAAGAATAGCAACAACTCTCTGAACACAGAAGCTACCACTTCCTGGAAGGTAAGACGTGCGGAGAAGTGAATCCGAGGTGATATCTGGGAAGATAGACGGCGGGGGGAGGGAGCCTCCGTCAGCCGCTACTGGCAAGTGATAGAGTAGCAGAGCACAAAATCTGAACTTTTAGAAGTCGGCTCTGCTTAGGGACGTCACTCCAGTGGCTAAGCAGGGGGTGGAACCCACTCTGGGACAGTGTGGTCTCAGGACCCTCGGGGTCACAGAAAGACCGGGGGTGCCTGAGAGTGGCAGAGCTCCCAGGAATCAGAGCAGGGAAGCCGACTGCAGAGACGGAGCCGAGGAGTGGGCTCTCAGCTCGGGGTTGCCATAAACCGTGATCTGCAGCACAGTTGGGCCACTGCTCTTCCAGCAGGAACCCAACAAGCAGCAGATCCGAGGAGACTCCCCTCCTCCCCCAGGAGGAGCGGTGTGGGAGCACACTGCAGGGATCTGCTGGGTTTGGAGACTCCACATGGGATCGGGTGCCAGAGATAGAAATGCTTGGTCACAGGCCGGGTGAGCACGGAGTGAGCCAGAGCCCAGGGGGATGGGAGTGATTGACTGTTTTTCTCTGGAGGCTCACTGAAAAGTGGGGCCCCGAGTTCTTGGTTCCTCCGGGGCGGAGATTGGGAGGCCGCCATTTTCACTCTTGTCCTCCAAAGCTGTATGGAAAGCTTGCAGGGAAAAAAAGCTCCCAAGAGCAAACGTGAGCAGATTACTTAGCCCGGACCGGCAAGGGCGGGGCAATTCCGACTCTGGCAAAGACATTTGGGAACCACGGCAACAGGCCCCTCCCCCAGAAGATCAGCAAGAACAGCCAGCCAAGACCAAGTTTACCGATCAATGAGAATGGCAGAACTCCAGCGCTAGGGAAATACAGCACATAGAATTCATGGCTTTTTTACCATGATTCTTTAGTCTTTCAAAGTTAATTTTTTTAACTGTCTTTTTTTTAAAATTTTTCTTTTTACCTTTTTCAACCAACACCTTATCAATCCCTTTTTTAAAAAATATTTTTTATTTTTCATTTTTAGAGTCATATTCTATTCCTTCATAGTAGTTGCCCTTATTTTTGGTATATATATAAGTTGTTCTATCTTTAAAATTTTGAAATACACTTTCTTCTAACAGATCAAAATATACCCTAAATCTCTAGTGTATGGCTTTGTTCTAGTCTCCTGCCTGATCACATTCTCTCCTTTTTTTTTTAATCTTCTTTTTCCTTTTTCAACCAACTTCTTATCAATTACTTTTATAAAATCTTTTATAATTTTCATCTTTACAATCATATTCCATCCCTTCATCATATTAACCCTTATTTTTGTACATATATAAGTTTTTCTTTCTTTAAAATTTTGGGAGGCACTTTCTTCTAACAGACCAAGATACGCCCAAAATCTAGTATGTGGCACTGATCTATGCACCAGCCTGATCATATTTGACATAATTTTTTCCTTATCTTTTTTTCTTTTTTGTTTCTTTCCCTTTCTTTTCCCTTGGTTTCAGGTCTCTTCAGATTTATTTAGTGTATATTTTTCGGGGGTCATTGTTACCCTGTTAGCATTTTGTTCTCTCATTCATCTATTGTCCTCTGGACAAAATGACAAGATGGAAAAAATCACCTGAAAAAAAAACCAACAAGAGGCAGCACTGACTGCCAGGGACCTAATCAATAAGGACATTAGTAAGATGTAGGAAATAGAGTTCAAAATGATGATTATAAAGATACTAGCTGGACTTGAAAAAATCATGGAAGATATTAGAGAAACCCTTTCTGGAGAAATAAAAGAACTAAAATCTAACCAAGTCGAAATCAAAAGGCGATTAATGAGGTACAATCAAAAATGGAGGCTCTAACTGCTCGGATAAATGAGGCAGAAGAGAGAATTAGTGATATACAAGACCAAATGATGGGAAAGATGGCGGAGAGGTAGGGAACCCTATTTCAACTGGTCTCCGGAATTGAGCTGGATCTCTACCAGACCATTCTGAGCACCCACGAAACCAGCCTGAGATGTAAGAAGATGGGGATCTCTACAGAATATCGCAGGCGGTTGGTTTTGAGGTATGAAGCGAGGAGCCGTGATTCCGGGGGCAGATATTGGAGGATAAATGGCAGCGGGAGGGTGCCTGGCCATGGGGATTCTACACCGCCGGTGAGCGAAAGCCTCGCACGCTGCAGACGGGGCGAAGACTCGCAGACCAGTGGCGGCGGGGAAAGGACTTTAGGGCAGCCCCCAGGGTGGAAACCCAGAGTGGCAGGGTTGCGTGCGTGCTAACTGGGAGCAGCTGATGGTTTTAGAAGCACAAAGGGCAAAGATGTGCTCCAACCTTAGGCAGGACTGGGAGCACTGTGGAGGGGCACACAACCCAGGACACTGCAGTTTATAGCAGCACAGACAGAAACGGAGACAGTGTGGCCTGGAGAGCTCACTGAAGAACAGACTGTGATCTCTCTGCTTTGAGGCAGAGGGTTGGAAATGGTCTCTTCTGCTCTGACTCATGGAAGACACGCGGAAAGTCACCAGGGAAAGCCTCCAAAAAACAAAAGCCCCAAAGACTGATTCCCACTGAGCCCATCCCCTGCCACAGGGGCACAGGGCAACACCGCCCGAACAGGGTTCCTGAGTAACAGCATGGCAGGACCCTCCCACAGAAGACAGGCTGGGAAAACAAGAGGACAGCAACCCTAAGGTCCCAAGAAAACAGGTGCATCTTGCTTGGGTTCTGGTCAATAATTTGGACTCTATACATTCCCTCAAACATCCATCCACAGAATGACTAGGAGGAGGGGCCCCCAAAATAGAAAAGACTCAGAGATTATGACGTATGCTGCAGATTTACAAATGGATGCAGATATAACCAAGATGTCGGAGATGGAATTCAGGTTAGCAATTGTGAAGACAATAGCTAGAATAGAGAATCAATGAATGACAACATAGAGTCTCTAAGGGCAGAAATAAAAGGTGAATTGGCAGAATTTAAAAATGCTATCAATGAGATCCAATCTAATCTAGATAATCTAACAGCTAGGGTAACTGAGGCAGAAGAACGAATAAGCGACCTGGAAGATAATATAATAGATACAAAGGGAAAAGAGGAAGCCAGGGATAAACAACTCAGAATCCATGAAAATAGAATCAGAGAAATAAGTGACACCATGAAGTGTTCCAGTGTCAGAATTATTGGAATCCCAGAGGGAGGGGAGAGAGAGAGAGGACTAGAAGATGTATTTGAGCCAATCGTAGCTGAGAACTTCCCTAATCTGGGGAATGAAACAAACATTCGAGTCCTAGAGGCAGAGAGGACCCCTCCTAAGATCAAGGAAAACAGGCCAACACTCTGGCATGTAATAGTAAAACTTGCAGATGTTAGAACCAAGGAAACCATTATAAGGGCAGTTAGGGGGAAGAGATCCCTTACGTACAGAGGGAGGAACATCAGAATAACGTCACACCTATCCACAGAGATCTGGCAAGCCAGAAAGGCCAGACAAGACATATTCAGGGTACTAAATGAAAAGAACATGCAGCCAAGAATACTTTATCCGGCAAGGCTTTCATTTAGAATGGACGGAGAGATTCAGAGCTTCCACGACCAGCAGAAACTGAAAGAATATGTGACCACTAAGCCGGCCCTGCAAGAAATATTAAGGGGGGTTCTATAAAAGGAGAAAGACCCCAAGAGTGATCTACAACAGAAATTTACAGAGACAATCTATAAAAACAACATCTTCACAGGCAACATGATGACAATTAATTCATATCTTTCAATAAGCACTCTCAACGTGAATGGCATAAATGCTCCCATAAAATGGCACAGGTTTGCAGATTGGATAAAAAGGACCCATCCATATGCTGTCTACAAGAGACTCATTTTGAACCTAAAGATAAATCCAGACTGAAAATGAAGGGATGGAGATCCATCTTCCACGACAGCGGACCTCAAAAGAAAGCTTGGGTAGCAATTCTTATATCACACAAATTAGATTTTAAAATAAAGTCTGTAATAAGAGACACAGAAGGACAGTACATCATTCTTAAAGGGTCTATCCAACAAGAAGATCTAACAATTGTAAATATCTATGCCCCCAACATGGGAGCAGCCATCTACATAAGCCAACTGTTAACCAAAATAAGGAATCATATTGAAAACAATACGATAATTTTAGGAGACCTCAATACTCCACTCTCAGCAATAGACTGATGATCTAAGCAGAAAATCAGCAAAGAAACAATAGCTTTGAAGGACACACTGGACCAGATGGACCTCATAGATATATACAGAACATTCCACCCTGAAACAACAGAATACTCAGTCTTCTTAAGCGCACATGAAACGTTCTCGAGAATAGACCACATAAGGGGTCACAAATCAGGTCTCAACCGATACCAAAAGATTGAGATTATTCCCTGCATATTCTCAAACCACAATGCTCTAAAACTGGAACTCAATCACAAGAAAAAATTTGGCAGAAATTCAAACACTTGGAAGCTAAAGACCACTCTGCTCAAGAATGTTTGGGTCAACCAAGAAATCAAAGAAGAACTTAAACAATTCATGGAAATCAATGAGAATGAAAACACATCGGTCCAAAACCTATGGGATACTGCAAAGGCGGTCCTAAGGGGGACATACATAGCCATCCAAGCCTCACTGAAAACAATAGAAAAATTCCGAATTCACCAACTAACTCTACACCTTAACGAACTAGAGAAAAAGCAACAAACGATGCCTAGAACATGCATTAGAAGAGAAATAATGAAAATTAGAGCAGAAATCAATGAATTAGAAACCAGAAACACAGTAGATCAGATCAACGAAACTAGAAGTTGGTTCTTTGAAAGAATGAATAAGATCGATAAACCACTGGCCAGACTTATCCAAAAGAAGAGAGAAAGGACCAAATTAATAAAATCATGAATGAAAGCGGAGAGATCACGACTAACACCAAGGAAATAGAAACAATTATTATCAACAACTATATGCCAATAAACTGAGAAATCTGGATGAAATGGAGGCCTTCCTGGAAATTTATAAGCTGACAAGACTGAAACAGGAAGAAATTGACACCCTGAATAGGCCAATAACCAGTAAGGAGATTGAAGCAGTGATCAAAAACCTCCCAAAAAACAAGAGTCCAGGGCCTGATGGATTCCCTGAGGAATTCTACCAAACACTCAAAGAAGATATAATATCTATTCCCCTGAAGCTGTTTCAAAAAATAGAAACAGAAGGAGAGCTTCCAGACACATTCTATGAGGCCAGCATTACCTTAATCCCCAAACCAGGCAAAGATCCCATCAAAAAGGAGAATTTCAGACCAATATCCCTGATGAATATGGATTCCAAAATCCTCAACAAAATCCTAGCTAATAGGATCCAACAATACATTAAAAGGATCATCCACCACGACCAAGTGGGATTTATCCCCGCGATGCAAACGTGGTTCAACATTCACAAAACAATCAATGTGATAGAACACATTAATAATAGGAGGGAGAAAACCATATGGTCCTCTCAATTGATGCAGAAAAAACATTTGACTAAATACAACATCCTTTCCTGATTAAAACTCTCCAGAGTATAGGGATAGAGGGAACATTCTTCAAGCTCCTAAAATCCATCTATGAAAAACCCACAGCGAATATCATCCTCAATGGGGAAAAGCTGAGAGCCTTTCCCTTAAGATCAGGAACACATCAAGGGTGCCCACTCTCACCACTGTTGTTCAACATAGTACTAGAAGTCCTAGCAACAGCAATGAGACAACAAAAAGAAATAAAAGGTATTCAAATTGGCAAAGAAGAAGTCAAACTCTCTCTTTTCGCAGATGACATGATACTTTATGTGGAAAACCCAAAAGACTCCACCCCCAAATTACTAGAACTCATCCAGCAATTCAGTAATGTGGCAGGATACAAAATCAATGTGCAGAAATCAGTTGCTTTCTTATACACTAACACTGCAACTGTAGAAAGAGAAATTAGAGAAACGATTCCATTTACAATAGCACCAAAAACCATAAGATACCTTGGAATAAACCTAACCAAAGAGGTAAAGGATCTATACTCTAGGAACTACAAAACACTCATGAAAGAAATTGAAGAAGACACAAAAAGATAGAAAAATATTCCATGCTCATGCATCAGAAGAATAAACGTTGTAAAAATGTCTATGCTACTTAGAGCAATCTACACTTTCAATGCCATCCCGATCAAAATTCCAATGACATTTTTCAAAGTGCTGGAACAAACAATCCTAAAGTTTGTATGGAATCAGAAAAGACCCCAAAACGCCAAGGAAATGTTGAAAAAGAAAAACAAAGCTGGGGGCATCACGTTGCCTGGTTTCAAGGTATATTACAAAGCTGTGATCACCAAGACAACATGATACTGGCACAAAAACAGACATATAGACCAATGCAACAGAATAGAGAACCCAGATATGGACCCTCAACTCTATGGTCAAATAATGTTTGACAAAGCAGGAAAAAACATGCAATGGGAAAAAGATAGTCTCTTCAATAAATGCTGCTGGGAAAATTGGACAGCCACATGCGGAAGAATGAAACTCGACCATTCTCTAACACCATTCACAAAGATAAACTCAAAGTGGATGAAAGACCTCAATGTGAGACAGGAATCCATCAAAATCCTGGAGGAGAACATAGGCAATAACCTCTCTGACATCGGCCACAGCAACTTCTTTCAAGATACATCTCCAAAAGCTAGTGAAACAAAAGCAAAAATGAACTTTTGGGAATTCATCAAAATAAAAAGCTTCTGCACAGCAAAGGAAACAGTCAAAAGAAACAGGCAACCTACAGAATGGGAGAAGATATTTGCAAATGACACTACAGATAAAGGGCTGGTATCCAAGATCTATAAAGAACTTCTCAAACTCAACACCCAAAAAACAAATAATCAAGTCAAAAAGTGGGCAGAAGATATGAAAAGACACTTCTCTGAAGACATACAAATGGTTAACAGACACATGAAAAAATGTTCATCATCATTAGCCATCAGGGAAATCCAAATCAAAACCACACTGAGATACCACCTTTCACCAGTTAGAATGGCAAAAATGGACAGGGAAAGAAACAACAAATGTTGGAGAGGTTGTGGAGAAAGGGCAACCCTGTTACACTGTTGGTGGGAATGCAAGGTGGTATACCCACTTTGGAAAACAGTGTGGAGGTGCCTCAAAAAATTAAAAATAGAGCTACCCTATGACCCAGCAATTACACTACTGGGTATTTACCACAAGGACACAGATGTAGTGAAAAAAAGGGCCATATGCACCTCAATGTTCATAGCAGCAATGTCCACAATAGCCAAACTGTGGAAAGAGCCGAGATGCCCTTCAACAGATGAATGCATAAAGAAGATGTGGTCCATATACACAATGGAATATGACTCAACCATCAGAAAAGATGAATACCCAACTTTTACATCAACATGGATGGGACTGGAGGAGATTATGCTAAGTGAAATAAGTCAAGCAGAGAAAGTCAATTATCAAACGGTTTCACTTATTTTTGGAACATAAGGAATAGCATGGACGACATTAGGAGAAGGAAGGAAAAATTGGGGGGGAATTGGAGGGAGAGATGAACCATGAGAGACTATGGACTCTGAGAAACAAACAGGGTTTTAGAGGGGAGGGTGGGAGAGGGGATTTGTTAGCCCAGTGATGGGTATTAAGGAGGGCACGTACTGCATGGAGCACTGGGTGTTATACGAAAACAATGGATCTTGGATCACCACATCAAAAACCAATGATGTATTGTGTGGTGACTAGCATAACATAATAAAATTTAAAAAAAAGAAGAAGAACAAATGATGGAAAATAAAGAAGCTGAGAAAGAGAGAGATAAACAACTCCTGGATCATGAGGGCAGAATTGGAGAGATAAGTGATACCATAAGACAAACAACATTAGAATAATTGGGATCCCAGAAGAAGAAGAAAGAGAGAGAGAGGCAGAAGGTATATTGGAGCAAATTTTATCAGAGAGTTTCCCTAATTTGGGGAAGGAAACAGGCATCAAAATCCAGGAGACAGAGAGAAACCTTATCAAAATCAATAAAAATAGGTCAACACCCCGACATCTAATAGTAAAACTTACGAGTCTCAGAGACAAAGAGAAAATCCTGAAAGCAGCTCGGGAAAAGAGATATGTAAACTACAATGGTCGAAACATTAGATTGGCAACAGACCTATCCACAGAGACCTGGCAGGCCAGAAAGGACTGGCAGGATATATTCAGAGTATTAAATGAGAAAAATATGCAGCCAAGAATACGATATCCAGCTAGGCTGTCCTTGAAAATAGAAGGAGAGATAAAAAGCTTCCAGGACAAACAAAAACTAAAGGAATTTGCAAACACAAAACCAGCCCTACAGGAAATATTGAAAGGGGTCTTCTAAGCAAAGACAGAGCCTGAAAGCAACATAGACCAGAAAGGAACACAGACAATATACAGTAACATTCCCCTTTCAGGAAGTACAATGGCACTAAATTCATATCTTTCAATAGTTACCCTGAATGTAAATGGGCTAAATGCCCCAATCAAAAGACACAGGGGATCAGATTGGATAAAAAAACAAGACCCATCGATATGCTGTCTGCAAGAGACTCATTTTAGACCCAAAGACACCCCAGATTGAAAGTGAAGGGGTGAAAAACAATTTATCGTGCTAATGGACACCAAAAGAAAGCTGGGGTGGCAATCCTTATATCAGACAAATTAGATTCTAAACGAAAGAGTGTACTAAGAGATGAGGAAGGACACTCTATCCTACTTAAAGGGTCTATCCAACAAGAAGATCTAACAATTGTAAATATCTATGCCCCTAACATGGGAGCAACCAATTTTATAAGCCAATTAATAACAAAAGCAAAGAAACACATCAACAACAATACAATAATAGTGGGGGACTTTAACACCCCCCTCACTGAAATGGACAGATCGTCTAAGCAAAAGATCAACAAGGAAATAAAGACTTTAAATGACACACTGGACCAAATTGACTTTACAGATATATTCATAACATTCCATCCCAAAGCAACAGAATACACATTCTTCTCTAGTGCCCATGGAACATTCTCCAGAATCGATCACATCCTAGGTCACAAATCAGGTCTCAACCAGTAACAAAAGATTGGGATCATTCCTTGCATATTTTTAGGCCACAATGCTTTGAAACTAGAACTCAATCACAAGGAGAAAGTCGGAAAGAACTCAAATACATGGAGGTTAAAGAGCATCCTACTAAAGAATGAATGGGTTAACCAGGAAATTAAAGAAGAATTAAAAACATTCATGGAAACCAATGAAAATGAAAACACAACTGTTCAAAATCTTTGGGATGCAGCAAAGGCAGTCCTAAGAGGAAAGTATATAACAATACAAGCCTTTCTCAAGAAACAAGAAAGGTATCAAATACATAACCTAACCCTATATCTAATGGAGCTGAAGAAAGACCAGCAAATAAAGCCTAAACCCAGCAGGAGAAGAGACATAATAAAGATCAGAGCAGAAATCAATGAAATAGAAACTAAAACAACAGTAGAACAGATCAACGAAACTAGGAGCTGGTTCTTTGAAAGAATTAACAAGATTGATAAATCCCTGGCCAGACTTTTCAAAAAGAAAAGAGAAATGACCCAAATCAACAAAAACATGAATGAAAAGGGAGAGATCACAACCAACACCAAAGAAATACAAACAATTATAGGAACATATTATGAGCAACTCTATGCCAGCAAATTAGATAATCTGGAAGAAATGGATGCATTCCTAGAGATGTATCAACTACCAAAACTGAACCAGGAAGAAATAGAAAACCTGAACAGACCTATAACACTAAGGAAATTGAAGCAGTCATCAAAAATCTCCCAAGAAACAAAAGCCCAGGGCCAGATGGCTTCCCAGGGGAATTCTACCAAACATTTCAAGAAGAATTAATACCTATTCTTCTGAAACTGTTCCAAAAAATAGAAATGGAAGGAAATTTTCCAAACTCGTTTTATGAGGCCAGCATTACCTTGATCCCAAAACCAGACAAAGACCCCAGCAAAAGGGAGAATTACAGACCAATATCCCTGATGAACATGGATGCCAAAATTCTCACCAAAATACTAGCCAATAGGATCCAACAGTGCATTAAAAAGATTATTCACCACGACCAAGTGGGATTTATCCCTGGGCTGCAAGGTTGGTTCAACATCCTCAAATCAATCAATGTGATACAATACATTGATAAAAGAAAGAACAAGAACCATATGATCCTCTCAAAAGATGCAGAAAAAACATTTGACAAAGTACAGCATCCTTTCTTGATCAAAACTCTTCAGAGTATAGGGATAGAGGGTACATACCTTAATATCATAAAAGCCATCTATGAAAAACCCACAGCAAGTATCATTCTCAATGGGGAAAAGCTGAGAGCTTTCTTCCTGAGGTCAGAAACATGGCATGCATGTCCACTATCACCATTGCTATTCAACACGAATTAGAAGTCCTAGCCACAGCAATCAGACAACAAAAAGAAATAAAAGGCATCCGAATCAGCAAAGAAGAAGCCAAACTCTCACTCTTTGCAGATGATATGATACTTTATGTGGAAAACCCAAAAGACTCCATCCCAAAACTGCTAGAACTCATACAGGAATTCAGTAAAGTGGCAGGATATAAAATCAATGCACAGAAATCAGTGGCATTCCTATACACCAACAAGACAGAAGAAAGAGAAATTAAGGAGTTGATCCCATTTACAATTGCACCCCAAACTAGAAAGGGACAGCCACATGCAGAAGAAGGAACCTGGACCATTTCCTTACACCACACACAAAAATAGATTCGAAATGCTTGAAAGACCTAAATGTGAGACAGGAGTCCATCAAAATTTTAAAGGAGAACACAGACAGCAACCTCTTCAACCTCAGCCACAGCTAATTCTTCCTAGACACATCACCAAAGGCAAGGGAAGCAAGGGCAAAAATGAACTATTGGGACCTCGTCAAGATAAAAAGCTTTTGCAAAGCAAAGGAAACAGTCAACAAAACCAAAAGACAACCTACAGAATGGGAGAAGATATTTGCAAATAACATATCAGATAAAGGGCTAGTATCCAAAATCTATAAAGAACTTCTTAAACTCAACACCCAAAGAACAAATGATCCAATCAAGAAATGGGCAGAAGACATGAACAGACATTTTTCCAAAGAAGACATCCAAATGGCCAACAGACAGATGAAAAAGTGCTCAACATCGCTTGACAACAGGGAAATCCAAATCAAAACCTCAGTGAGATATCACCTCACACCAGTCAGAATGGCTAAAATTAACAAGTCAGGAAATGACAGATGTTGGTGGGGATGCGTACAAAGGGGAACCCTCCTACACTGTTGGTGGGAATGCAAGCGGGTGTAGCCACTCTGGAAAACAGTATGGAGTTTCCTCAAAAAAGTTGAAAATAGAGCTACCATACGACCCAGCAATTGCACTATTGGGTATTTACCCCAAAGATACAAATGTAGGGATCCAAAGGGGTACATGCACCCCGATGTTTATAGCAGCAATGTCCACAATAGCCAAACTGTGGAAAGAGCCAAGATGTCCATCGACAAATGAATGGATAAAGAAGGTGTGTTATATATATATACAATGGAATATTATGCAGCCATAAAAAGGAATGAAATCTTGCCATTTGCAATGACGTGGATGGAACCGGAGAGTGTTATGCTGAGCGAAATAAGTCAATCAGAGAAAGACATTTATCATATGACCTCACTGATAGGAGGAATTCTTAATCTCAGGAAACAAACTGAGGGTTGCTGGAGTGGTGGGTGTGGGAGGGATGGGGTGGCTGGGTGATAGACATTGGGGAGGGTATGTGCTATGGTGAGCGTTGTGAATTGTGCAAGACTGTTGAATCACAGACCTGTACCTCTGAAACAAATAATACATTATATGTTAAAAAAAAAAAGAAGAAGAAGATAGCAGGAGGGGAAGAATGAAGGGGGGGGAATCTGAGGGGGAGATGTACCCTATAAAAGAGAGACGATGGACCCTATAAAACAAAAAAATAAACTGAGGGTTCTAGAGGTGAGGGGGTCAGAGGATGAGTTAGCCTGGTGATGGGTACTAAAGAGGGCACATTCTGCATGGAACACTGGGTGTTATACGCAAACAATGAATCATGGAACCCTACATCAAAAACTAATGATGTGATGTATGGTGATCAACATAACAAAGTAATAAAAAAAAAGAAAAAAAATCCAGCGGCATGGTTTTCCTATCACAGAAAAATTAGAAATGCCAAACACTTGCTGGAACACACCAGTTTTTTTGTCCAGGGACTTCCTAAAAGTCTGAAGGCCTTTCCACAGCTCTTCTAGCCCATGCTTGCCACCAGGATATCTAAAAAAAAAAAAAAAAAAAGTAGAAGAAGAAATAAGAAATCTGAATAGACACGTTTCTAGTATGGAGATTGAATCAGTAATCTGAAACCACCCAACAAACAAAAGTCCAGGACCAGATGGCTTCACTGGTAAATTCTATTAAACATTCAAAGATGTTTTAATACCTATCCTTTCAAACACCTCCAAAAAACTGAACAGGAAGGAACACTTGCAAACTCATTTTATGAGGACATCATTGTCCTGATAGCCAAACAAGACAAGGACACCACACACACACACACACACACACACACACACACACACACAAATTGCTGGCCAATATCCTGATAAATATAGACACAATAATCCTTAACAAATTATTAGCAAATTGAATTCAATAATATATTAAAATGATCAAACAACATGATCAAGTGGGATTCATTCTAGGGATGCAAAGATAGCTCAACATTCAATCATTAAACAACATGATACAGCACATTAACAAAATGAAAGATAAAAATCATGTGATCACCTCAATAGATAAAGAGAAAGTATTTGACAAAATTTGCCATTCATTTATGATAAAAATTCTCAACATAGTGGAACGTATTTCAACATAATAAAGGGCATATAGGAAAAAAACACAGCAAACATCAACTCAGTATTGAAAAACTGAAAGCTTATCCTCTAAAATGAAGAATAAGACAAAAATGCTCACTTTATTATCTTTTATTTAACATAGTATTGGAAGTCCTAGTCATAGCATTTAGATAAGAAAAAGAAACAAAAGATTTAATTTGGAAAAAATGAAGAAATGAAGTATTTGCAGATGAGATGATACTATATATAGAAAACGCTAAAGACTCAAAAAATTGTTAAAACTAATAAGTAAATTCAGTAAAATTTCAGGATACTAAGTAATATTAAAAATCTGTTGAGTTTCTATGTGCTAAAAACAAATTATCAGGAAGAGAAATCAAGGAGGAGAAAAAAGGGCAGAGGAGTAGGGGACCCTATTTCAACTGGTCCCCTGAATTAAGCTGGATATCTACCAAACAATTTTGAACACCCACGAAATCAACCTGAGATGTAAGAAGGTATATCTGGATCTCTACAAACAGAATCTCCAGCACTTAGTCTTGAGGCATAAAGCGGGATTCTGTGGGCAGACATTGGAAGATAAACAGAAGTGGGGGGAAGCGTCCATAAACTTGTGCCAGGAAGGTGAGATAACACTGGAGCTCAAAGGCCTCCCACTCTGGGGACAGGGCACAGACTCGCAGACTGGAATTAGCAGGGAAAGCACTTTAGGGCAGCCCCCCAGACAGAAACCTGGAGCTACAGGTGCATGCATTCAAACTGGGGGCAGCTTGCAGTTTTAGAAGCACAAAGGGCAGAGACATGCCCAGCCCTGGGAGCCACATATGGGAGTGCTGCCGTGGGGCACACAACCCAGGAGACTGTGGTTTTTAGCAGCACAGACAGAAACAGATACAGTGTGGCCTGGAAGCTCACTGAAGAACAGACTGCAATCTCTCCGTTCTGAGACAGAGGTTTGGATGCTGTCACTTCTGCTTTGACTGTTGGAAGAGACGTGGAGAGTTGCCAGAGAACAAAAGCCCAAAAAAACGGGTTTTCACTGAGCCCATCCCCCAGCCCCCAACAGGGGGCAGGGCAACTCTGCCCAAACAGGGTTGCCTGAGTAACAGCACAGTAGGCCCCTCCCCCAGAAGACAGGCTGGAAGAACAAGAGGAAGAGAACCCTAAGACCCCTATAAAACAGGTGCACCTTGCTTGGGTTGTGATTGAGACTTTGGACCCTGTAAATTCCCTCAACCACCCCTCAACAGAATGACTAAGAGGAGAAATCCCCAACAAAGAAAAGAATCAGAGACTGTGGCCTCTGCCACAGACCTCATGGATATGGATATAACCAGGATGTCAGAAGTAGAATTCAAAGTAACAATTATGAAGTCAATATCTAGGCTTGAGAAAAATATTAGCAACAATATAGAATCTCTAAGAGAAGAAGTGAGATCTAATCAGGCCAACCTTAAAAATGCTATGAATGAAATGCAGTCTAAACTGGATACTCTGACTCCCAGGGTAAACAAGGCAGAAGGACGACTTAGTGAGCTAGAAGATAAGATGATAGAAAACAAAGAAACCAAGGAAGCCTGGGAAAAACAGATTGAAGCCCAAGGGATCAGACTGAGAGAGATTAATGACACAATAAAACATTACAATGTCAGAATTATTGGGATCCCTGAGGGGGTAGAGAGAGAGGTCTAGAAGACATATTTGAGTAAATCGTAGCTGAGAATTTCCCTAATATGGGGAAGGAAACAAGCATTCATGTCCAAGAGGAAGAGAGAACTACTCCCAAGATCAATGAGAACAGACCAACGCCCAGACATATAATAGTACAATTCCCAAGTCTTAGATCCAAGGAAACAATCTTGAAAGTGGCGAGGGGGAAGAGATTTCTTACATACAGAGGGAGGAACATCAGAATAATGTTAGACCTGTCCACAGAGACCTGGTAAGCCAGAAAGACCTGGAAAGACATATTCAGGATACTAAATGAGAAGAACATTCAGCCAAGGATACTTTATCCAGCAAGGCTGTCATTCAGAATGGATGAAGAGACAAGGAGCTTCCAAGACCTACAGAAACTGAAAGAATAGCTGACCACTAAGCCAGCCCTGCAAGAAATATTAAGGGGGGATTCTATAAAAGGAGAAAGACCCCAAGAGTGATATACAACAGAAATTTACAGAGACAGTCTATAGAAACAAGGACTTCACAGGCAACATGATGGCAATAAAAATCATATCTTTCAATAATCACTCTCAACGTGAACAGCGTAAATGTTCCCATGGAACAGCACAGGGTTGCAGATTGGATAAAAAGACATGACCCATCCATATGCTGTCTACAAGAGACTCATTTTGAACCTAAATATACATCCAGACTGAAAGTGAAGGGATGGAGAACAATTTTCCATGCCAATGGACCTCAAAGAAAGCTGGGGTAGCAATTCTCATCTCAAATTAGATTTTAAGCTAAAGACTGTAATAAGAGATACAGAAGGACACTGTATCATTCTTAAAGGGTCTATCCAACAAGAAGATCTAAAATTGTAAATATCTATGCCCCCAACATGGGAGCAGCCAACTACAGAAGCCCACTGTAAACCAAAATAAAGAAACATATTGATAATAATACTTTAATAGTCGGACAACTTAACACTCCACTCTCAGCAAAAGACAGATCATCTAAGCAGAAGATCAACAAAGAAACAAGACCTCTGAAGGACACACTGGACCAGATGGACCTCATAGATATATAGAGAACATTCCACCCTAAAACAACAGAATACTCATTCTTCTCGAAGGCACATGGAACTTTCTCCAGAATAGACCACATACTGGGTCACAAATCAGGTCTCAACCGATACCAAAAGATTGAGATTATTCCCTACATATGCTCAAACCACAATGCCTTGAAACTGGAACTCAATCACAAGAAAAAAATTGGAAAGAATTCAAACACTTGGAAACTAAAGAACATCCTGCTCAAGAATGTTTGGGTCAACCAAGAAATCAAAGAAGAACTTAAACAATTCATGGAAACCAATGAGAATGGAAACACATGAGTCCAAAACCTATGGGATACTGCAAAGGCTGTCCTAAGGGGGAATTACATAGCCATCCAAGCCTCACTCAAAAAAAATAGAAAAATCCCAAACACACAAGCCAACTTTACATCTTAACTGGAGAAAGAACAACAAATAAAGCCTAAGCCACACATTAGAAGAGAAATAATTAAGATTAGAGCAAGGGGTGCCTGGGTGGCTCAGTCATTAAGCATCTGCCTTTGGCTCAGGTCATGATCTCAGGGTCCTGGGATTGAGCCCGACATCGGGCTCCCTGCTCCATGGGAAGCCGGATTCTCCCTCTCCCACTCACCTTGCTTGTGTTCCCTCTCTCGCTGTATCTATCTCTGTCAAATGAATAAATAAATCTTTAAAAAAAAAGACTAGATCAAAGAAAAATGAATTAAAACCAGAAACACAGTAGAGCAGACCAACAAAACTAGAAACTGGTTCTTTGAAATAATTAATAAAATCGATAAACCACTGGCCAGACTTATCCAAAAGAAAAGAGAAATGACCAAAATTAATAAAATTATAAATGAGGGTGGAGAGATCACAACCAACACCAAGAAATAGAAACAATTATTAGAAATTATTATCAATAACTATATGCCAATGAATTAAGCAACCTGGAAGAAATGGATGCCTTCCTGGAAACCTATAAACTACCAAGACTGAAACAAGAAGAAACCCAATCTGAATAGAACCAGTAACGAAATGATCAAAAACCTCCCAAAAAAACAAGAGTCCATGGACTGATGTCTTCCCAGGAGAATTCTACCAAACATTCAAAGAAGAAATAATACCTATTCTCCTGAAGCTGTTTCAAAAAATAGAAACAGAAGGAAAACTTCCAAATTCATTCTACGAGGCCAGCATTACCTTGATCCCAAAACCAAGCAAAGACCCCATCAAAAAAGAGAATTACAGACCAACATCCCTGATGACTATGGATGTCAAAATCTCAACAAGATGCTAGGTAATAGGACCCAACAGTACATTAAAAGGATTATCCATCATGACCAGATGGGATTTTTTCCTGGGATGCAAGGGTGGTTCAACATTCCCAAATCAATCAGTGTGATAGAACACATTAATAAGAGAAGAGACAAGAACCATATGACCCTCTCAATTGATTCAGAAAAAGCATTTGACAAAGCACAGCATCTTTCCTGATTAAAACTCTTCAGAGTGTAGGGATAGAGGGAACATTCCTCGATTTCATAAAAACCATCTATGAAAAGCCCACAGCAAATATCATTCTCAATGGGGAAAAGCTGAGAGCCTTTCCCTTAAGATGAGGAATATGACAAGGATGCCCACTCTCACCACTATTGTTCAAAATAGTACTTGAAGTCCTAGCATAAAAAGAAGGTATTCAAATTGGCAAAAAAAAAAGTCAAACTATCTCTTTGCAGATAACATGATACTTTATGTGGAAAACCCAAAAAACTCAACCCCAAAATTACTAGAACTCATATAGCAATTCAGTAATGTGGCAGGGTACAATACAGTGCACAGAAATCAGTTGCTTTCTTATACACTAACAATGTAACTGTAGAAAGAACAATTAGGGAATTGATTTCATTTACAATAGCATCAAAAATCCTAAGATACTTTGGAATAAACCTAACCAAAGAGGGAAAGGATCTATACTCTAGAAACTACAGAACACTTATGAAAGAAATTGAGGAAAATACAAAAAGATGGAAAAACATTCCATGCTCATTGATTGGAAGAATAAACATTGTTAAAAGGTCTATATTGCCCCAAGCAGTCTATACTTTCAACGCCATCCTGATCAAAATACCAATGGCATTTTTCAAAGTGCTGGAACAAACAATCCTAAAATTTTATGGAAACAGAAAGGACCCTGAATCACCAAGGAAATGTTGAGAAAGAAAAACAAAGCTGGGGGTATAACAATGCCTGACTTGTTCATTTTTCTATTGTGGCTTCTGACCACTCCATATTTTTCTAGGGTGCATCATGCTTGGTTCATGGCTGATATTTTGGACTCTGTTCATTCACCCACCATCATTCTTGGGACAGAATGACAAGAAGGAGGAACTCACAAAAAAAAAAAAAAAAAGTACCGAGGCAGTGTTCTCTCCAACAGAGCTAATTGATATGAATATAAGATGTCAGAGATAGAATTCAAGATATCAGTCATAAAGTGACTATCTACGCTTGAAAAAAGCATTAGTGACACTATAGAATCTCTAAGGGCAGAAAAGAGATTTAATCAGGCTGAACTTAAGAATGAATCATGAAACACTACATCAAAAACTAATGATGTACTGTATGGTGATTAACATAACATAATAAAAAAATGCTATGAATGAGATGCAGTCTAAACTGGATACTCGAACAGCTAGGGTCAGTGAGGCAGAAGAGAGAATAAGTGATCTAGAATGTAAGCTGATGGACAGGAAGGAAATTGAGGAAAACAGAGATAGACAACTAGTAACCCATGAAAAAAAGCTTGGAGAGATTAATGATGTCATGAAACATTCCAATGTCAGAATTATTGGGATCTCTGAGAAGGTGGAGAGAGAGAGAGTGCTAGAAGGTATATTTGAGCAAATCAAAACTGAGAACTTCCCTTAATCTGGGGAAGGAAACCGGCATTAGAGTACAGGAGGCAGAGAAGACCCTTCCCAAAATCAATAAAAATAGATCAACATCCTGACATAGAGAAACTAGAAGAATAGGAGAAAAGATGAACGAAACTAAAAGCTGGTTCTTTGAAAGAATTGATAAGATCAATAAACCTCTCGTCAGAACTTTCCAAAAGAAAAGAGAAAGGACCCAACATAATAAAATCAGGAATGAAAGGGGAGAGATTATGACTAATACCAAGCAAATAGAGACAATTGTTAAAACTTAATTCCAGGAGCAACATGCCAACAAATTAGGCAGTCTGGAAGAAATGGATGCATTCCTAGAAACTTACAAACTACCGAGACTGAAACAGAAAGAGGTAGAAAATCTGAACAGAACAATAACCAGCAAGGAAACTGAAGCAGTAATCAAAACCCTCCCAAAAAACAAGTGTCCAGGGCCAGATGGCTTCCCAAGGGAATTCTACTAAGCATTTAAAGAAGAATGAATACCTATCTACTGAAGCTGTTTCAAAAAATAAAATAAAATAAATAAAATGGAAGGAACACTTACAAACTCATTCTATGAGGCCAGCATTACCATGATCCCCAAACCAGAGCAAGACCCCACCAAGAAGGAGAATTGTAGACCAGTATCTCTGATGAACATGGATGCCAAAATACTCACCAACATACTAGCCAACAGGATCCAAAGTACATTAAAAGGATGATTCACTAAGACCAGGTGGGATTTATTCCTGGACTGCAAGCGTGGTTCAACATTTGGAAATTAACCAATGTGATAGGTCACATTAATAAAAGAAAGGACGAGAACCATATGATCCTCTCAACTGATTCAGAAAAAGCATTTGACAAAATACACCATCGTTTCTTGATTAAAACTCTTCAAAGTATAGGGATAGAGGGAACATACCTCAATATCATAAAAGCCATCTATGAAAAGCCCACAGTGAATATCATTCTCAATGGCAAAAACTGAGAATATGTCCCTTAAGTTCAGGAACATGACAGGGATGCTCACTCTCACCACTGTTGTTCAACAAAGTGCTAGGTGTCCTAGTTTCAGCAATCAGACAACAAAAAGAAATAAAATGCGTTTAAATTGTCAAAGAAGAAGTCAAAGTCTCAATCTTCACAGATGACACAATCTTTTTATTTTTTATTTTTTATTGTTATGTTAATCCCCATACATTACATCATTAGTTTTAGATGTAGTGTTCCATGATTCATTATTTGTGCATAACACCCAGTGCTCCACGCAGAATGTGCCCTCTTTAATACCCATCACCAGGCTAACCCATCCTCCCACCCCCCTCCCCTCTAGAACCCTCAGTTTGTTTTTCAGAGTCCATCGTCTCTCATGGTTCGTCTACCCCTCCGATTTCCCCCCCTTCATTCTTCCCCTCCTGCTATCTTCTTCTTTTTTTTTTTTTAACATATATTGTATTATTTATTTCAGAGGTACAGATCTGAGATTCAACAGTCTTGCACAATTCACAGTGCTTACCAGAGCACATACCCTCCCCAGTGTCTATCACCCAGTCACCCCATCCCTCCCACCCCACCCCCCACTCCAGCAACCCTCAGTTTGTTTCCTGAGATTAAGAATTCCTCATATCAGTGAGGTCATATGATACATGATGACATGATCTTTTATGTGGAAAACTCAAAAGACTCCACCCCAAAATTGCTAGAACTCATACAACAATTCAACATCACAGGACACAAAACCAATGCACAGAAATCAGTCGCATTTCTATACACTAAAAATGTGATTGAAGAAAGAGAGATTAAGGAATTGATCCATTTACAATTATAAAATGTCTATGCTACCCAGAGGAATCTACACATTCAAGGCAATTCTTATCAAAATACCACTGACATTTTTCACAGAGCTGGAATAAGCAATCCTAAAATTTGTACAGAACCAGAAAAGACCCCGAATAGCCAGAGGAATGTGGAAAAGGAAAAACAAAGCTGGGGGCATCACAATGCCTGACTTCAAGCTATATTACAAAGCTATGATCATCAAGAGAGCATGATATTGGCACAAAAACAGACACATAGATCAGTAGAAGAGAATAGAGAACCCAGAAATGGACCCTCAACTCTATGGTCAACTAATCCTTGACAAATCAGGAAAGAATATACAATGAAATAAAGACAGTCTCTTCAATAAAAGGTGCTGGGAAAATTGGAAACCCACATGCAGAAGAAGGAAACTGACCATTATCTCATACACCAAGATAAACTCAAAATGGATGAAAGACCTTAATGTGAGACAGGAATCCATCAAAATCCTAGAGGGGAACATAGGCAATAACCTCTTTGACACTCGCCACAGAAATTTCTTTCAAGACATGTCTCTAAAGGGAAGGGATCAAAAGCAAAAATGAATTATCGGGACTTCATCAAGATAAAAATCTTCTGCACAGCAAAGGAAACAGTCAACAAAACTAAGAGGCAACCCACTGAATGGGAGAAGATATTTGCAAATGACATTACAGATAAAGGGCCAGTATCCAAGATCTATAAAGATCTTCTCAAACTCAACCCCCCAAAAACAAAAAATCCAGGCAAGAAATTGGCAGAAAACACGAAGAGACACTTTTCCAAAGAAGACATACATATGGCTAACAGACGCATGAAAAAATCAACATCACTCGCCATCAGGGAAATTCAAACCAAAGCCAAAATTAGATACCACCTTAAACCAGTTAGAATGGCTAAAATTAACAAGACAGGGAACAACAAACGTTGGTGAGAATGTGGAGAAAGGGAAACCTCTTACATTGTTGGTGCAAATGCAAGCTGGTACAGCCACTCTGGAAAACAGTATGGAGGTTTCTCAAAAAGTTAAAAATCAAGCTACCCTATGACCCAGCAATTTCACTACTAGGTATTTACCCCAAAGATATAGATGTAGTGAAATGAAGGGACACATGCACCCCAGTGTTCATAGCAGCAGTGTCCACAATAGCCAAAATGTGGAAGGAGCCAAGATGTCTTTCAACAGTGAATGGATAAAGAATATGTGTTTCAGAGGGAAAAGATGGCAGAGGAGTAGGGGACCCTATACCAACTGGTCCCCAGAATTGAGCTGGATATCTACAAGACCATTCAGAACACCCACAAAATCAGCCTGAAATGTAAGAAGATAGGTCTGGATCTCTACAGCCTATTGCAGGCATTTGGTTTCCAGGTACGAAGTGGGGAGCCATGATTCTGCAGGCAGATATCAGAGGATAAACAAAAGGGGGAAGGAGCCGTCAGGATCCTGCACCAGTGGAGAACAATACCCTCCCATGATGGGGAAGGGGCACAGATTGCAGACTGGTTTGGACAGGGAAAGGACTTTAGGGCAGCCCCCCAGACGGAAACCCAGAGCAGCAGGGCCATGCATGTGAACTGGGGGTGACTGGTGGTTTTAGAAGCACAAAGGGCAGAGACGTGCCCAACCTGGAGGCGAGGACTGGGAGCCTGGCTGAGGGGCGCACAACCCAGACGCTGCAGGGTTTTTTTTGTTTGTTTTTTAATTTTTTTTATTTAAAGATTTTTATTTATTTTTTGACAGAGAGAGAGAGACAGCGAGAGTGGAAACACAAGCAGGCGGAGTGGGAGAGGGAGAAGCAGGCCTCCATGCTGAGCAAGGAGCCCAATGTGGGGCTCGATCCCAGGACCCTGGGATCATGAGCTGTACCAAAGGCAGATGATAAATGGCTGAGCCACCCAGGCGCCCCTGGGAAACTGCAGTTTATAGCAGCACAGACAGAAATGGAGAGAGTGTGGCCTGGAGAGCTCACTGAAGAACAGACTGCAATCTCTCTGCTCTGAGGCAGAGGGTTGTTAACTATCTCTTTGCTCTGACTCTCTGAAGAGATGCGGAAAGCCACCAGAGAAAGCCACCAGAGAACAAAAGCCCCGAAAAACCGGTTTCCACTGAGCCCATCCTCTGCGACAGAGGGCAGGGCTACTGTGCCTAAACAGGGTTGCCTGAGTAACACCATGGCAGGCCCCTCCCCCAGGAGACAGGCTGGGAAAACAAGAGGCCAGCAAACCTAAGGTCCCTATAAAACAGGTGCATCTTGCTTCGGTTGTGGTCAATAATTTGGACTCTATAAATTCCCTCAATGACCCCTCAACACAATGACTAGGAGGGGGTTCTTCCTCTTCCTAGGATCCTGACAGGTCCCTCCCCCTTCTGTTTATCCTCTGATATCTGCCCACAGAATCATGGCTCCTCACTTCATACCTGGAAACCAAATGCCTGGAAGATAATAGGAATATAATAGGAAAAATAAAATAGGAAAAAACTCAGGGTCTGTGACTTATGCTGCAGATTTACAAATGAATTCAGATATAAACAAGATGTCGGAGATGGAATTCAGGCTAGCAATTGTGAAGACAAGAGCTAGAATGGAGAAATCAATTAATGGCAACATAGAGTCTCTAAGGGCAGAAATGAAAGCTGAACTGGCAGAACTTAAAAATGCTATCATTGAGATCCAATCTAATCTAGATAATCTAACAGCTAGGGTAAGCGAGGCAGAAGAACGAACTACTGATTTAGAAGACCAATTAATAGACAAGAAGGAAAAAGAGGAGACCAGGGAAAAACTACTCAGAATCCATGAAAATAGAATGAGAGAAATAAGTGACACCATGAAATGTTCCAATGTCAGAATTATTGGGATCCCTGGGGGTGTGGAGAGAGAGAGAGGACTAGAAGATATATCTGAGCAAATTGTAGCTGAGAATTTCCCTAATCTGGGGAATGAAACAAACATTCTTGTCCTAGAGGCAGAGAGGACCCATCCCAAGATCAAGGAAAACAGGCCAACACCCTGGATTGTAATAGTAAAACTCGAAAATCTTAGAACCAAGGAAACCAACTTAAGGGCAGTTGCAGGAAGACATTCCTTATGTACAGAGGGAGGAACATCAGAATAACATCAGACCTAAGCACAGAGACCTGGCCAGCCAGAAAGGACTGGCAAGACATATTCAGGGTACTAAATGAGAAGAACATGCAGCCAAGAATACTTTATCTGGCAAGGCTGTCATTTAGAATGGTTGGAGAGATGCAGAGCTTCCAAGACCAGCAGAAAATGGAAGAATATGTGACCACTAAGCCGGCCCTGCAAAAAATATTAAGGGAGTGTCCTATAAAAGGAGAAAGACTCCAAGTGTGATATACATCAGAAATTTACAGGGACAATCTATAAAAACATGGTCTTCACAGACAGCATGATAACAATAAATTCCTATCTTTCAATAATCACTCTCAACGTGAACGGCCTAAATGCTCCCATGAAATGGCACAGGGTTGCAGATTGGATAAAAAGACAGGACCCATCCATATGCTGTCTACAAGAGACTCATTTTGAACCTAAAGATATATCCAGACTGAAAGTGAAGGGATGGAGATCCATTTTCCATGCCAATGGACTTCAAAAGAAACCTGGGGTAGCAATTCTTATATCAGACAAATTAGATTTTAAATTAAAGACTGTAGTTAGAGACACAGAAGGACACTATATCATTCTTAAAGGATCTATCCAACAAGAAGATCTAACAATTGCAATTATCTATGCCCCCAACATGGGAGCAGCCATCTGCATAAGCCAACTGTTAACCAAAATAAAGAGTCATATTGATAACAATATGTTAAGTGTAGGAGACCTCAATACTCCACTCTCAGGAATAGAAAGATCATCTAAGCAGAAGATCAACAAAGAAACAAGACCTCTGAAGGACACACTGGACCAGATGGACCTCATAGATATATACAGAACATTCCACCCTATAACAACAGAATACTCATTCTTCTCGAGCGCACATGGTACTTTCTCCAGAATAGACCACATACTGGGTCACAAATCAGGTCTCAACCGATACCAAAAGATTGAGATTATTCCCGCCTGCATATTCTCAGACCATAATGCTTTAAAATTGGAACTCAATCACAAGAAAAAATTTGGAAGAAATTCAAACACTTGGAAGCTAAGACCACTCTACTCAAGAATTTTTGGGTCAACCAAGAAATCAAAGAACTTAAACAATTCATGGAAACCAATGAGAATGAAAACACATGAGTCCAAAACCTATGGGATACTGCAAAGGTGGTCCTAAGGAGGACATACATAGCCATCCAAGCCGCACTCAAAAAAATAGAGAAATCCCGAATTCACCAACTAACTTTACTCCTTGAAGAAATAGAGAAAAAGCAACAAACAATGCCTAAGCCACGCATTAGAAGAAAAATAATTAAATTAGAGCAGAGATCAATGAATTAGAAGCCAGAAACACAGTAGATCAGATCAACGAAACTAGAAGTTGGTTCTTTGAAAGAATGAGTAAGATCGATAAACCACTAGCTAGACTTATCCAAAAGAAAAGAGAAAACACCCAAATTAATAAAATTATGAATGAAAGGGGAGAGATCACGACTAAAACCAAGGAAATAGAAACAATTATTAGAAATTATTATCAACAACTATATGCCAATAAACTGAGCAACCTGGATGAAATGGATGCCTTCCCGGAAACCTATAACCTGCCAAGACTAAAACAGGAAGAAATTGACAACCTGAATAGGCCAATAACCAGTAACGAGATTGAAGCAGTGATCAAATCCTCCCAAAAAACAAGAATCCAGGGCCTGATGTATTCCCTGGAGAGTTCTACCAAACATTCAAAGAAGAAATAATACCTATTCTCCTGAAGCTGTTTCAAAGAATAGAAACAGAAGGAGAGCTTCCAGACTTATTCTATGAGGCCAGTAGTACCTTAATCCCCAAACCTGGCAAAGACCCCATCGAAAAGGAGAATTTCAAACCGATATCCCTGATGAATATGGATTTCAAAAGCCTCAACAAAATCCTAGCAAGTAGGATCCAACAATACATTAAAAGGATCATCCACCATGACCAAGTGGGATTTATCCCTGGGATGCAAGGGTGGTTCAACTTTCGCAAATCAATCAATGTGATAGAACCCAATAATAAGAGGAGAGAGAAGAACCATATGGTCTTCTCAGTTGATGCAGAAAAAGCATTTGAGAAAATACAGCACCTTTCCTGATTAAAAGTCTTCAGAGTATAGGGCTAGAGGGAACATTCCTCAAGTTCATAAAATCCATCTATGAAAAACCCACAGCGAATATGATCCTCAATGGGGAAAAGCTAAGAGCCTTTTCCTTAAGATCAGGAACACGTCAAGGGTGCCCACTCTCACCACTGTTGTTCAACATAGTACTAGAAGTCCTAGCAACAGCAGTCAGACAACAAAAAGAAATAAAAGGTATTCAAATTGGCAAAGAAGAAGTCAAACTCTCTCTTTTCACAGACGACATGACACTTTACGTGGAAAACCCAAAAGACTCCATCCCCAAATTACCAGAACTCATCCAACAATTCAGTAATATGGCAGGATACAAGGTCAATGCACAGAAATCAGTTGCTTTCTTATACACTAACAACGCAACTGTAGAAAGAGAAATTAAAGAAACGATTCCATTTACAATAGCACCAAAAACCATAAGCTACCTCGGAATAAACCTAACCAAAGAGGTAAAGGATCTATACTCTAGGAACTACAAAACACTCATGAAAGAAATTGAAGAAGACACAAAAAGATGGAAAAACATTCCATGCTCATGGATCGGAAGAATAAACATTGTTAAAATGTCTATGCTACCCAGAGCAATCTATACCTTCAATGCCATCCCGATCAAAATTCCAATGACATTTTTCAAAGTGCTGGAACAAACAATCCTAAAATTTGTATGGAATCAGAAAAGACCCCGAATCACCAAGGAAATGTTGAAAAAGAAAAACAAAGCTGGGGGCATCGCGTTGTCTGATTTCAAGTGATATTACAAAGCCGTGATTACCAAGACAGCATGGTACTGGCACAAAAACAGACATATAGACCACTGGAACAGAATAGAGAACCCAGATATGGACCCTCAACTCTATGATCAAATAATCTTCGACAAAGCAGGAAAAAATATGCAATGGAAAACAGACAGTCTCTTCAATAAATGGTGCTGGGAAAGATGGACAGCCACATGCAGAAGAATGAAACTCGACCATTCCCTAACACCATACACAAAGATAAACTCAAAATGAATGAAAGACCTCAATGTGAGACAGGAATCCATCAATATTCTAGAGAAGAATATAGGCGATAACCTCTTTGACATCGGCCACGGCAACTTCTTTCAAGATGTATCTCCAAAGGCTAGTGAAACAAAAGCAAAAATGAACTTTTGGGACTTCATCAAGATAAAAGCCTTCTGCACAGCAAAGGAAACAGTCAACAAAACAAAGAGGGAACACAGAGAATGGGAGAAGATATTTGCAAATGACACTACAGATAAAGGGCTGGTATCCAAGATCTATAAAGAACTTCTCAAACTCAACACCCAAAAAACAAATATTCAAGCCAAAAAATGGGCAGAAGACATGAAAAGACACTTCTCCAAAGAAGATATACAAATGGCTAAGAGACACATGCAAAAATGTTCATCATCATTAGCCATCAGAGAAATTCAAATCAAATCAAATCAAATCACATCAAATCAAATCAAATAACTGAGATACAAGCTTACACCAGTTAGAATGGCAAAAACTGACAAGGCAAGAAACAACAAATGTTGGAGAGGTTGTGGAGAATGGGGAACCCTCTTAACTGTTGGTGGGAATGCAAGTTGGTACAGCCACTTTGGAAAACAGTATGGAGGTTTCTCAAAAAGATAAAAATAGAGCTACACTATGACCCAGCAATTGCACCCCTGGGTATTTACCCCAAAGACACAGATGTAGTGAAAAGAAGGGCCATATGCACCCCAGTGTTCATAGCAGCAATGTCCGCAATTGCCAAACTGTGGAAATAGCCGAGAATCAACACATTCTCATCTCATCAACAGATGAATGGATAAAGAAGATGTTGTCCATATATAAATGGAATATTACTCAGCCATAAGAAAGGATGAATATCCAACTTTTACATTAACATGGATAGGACTGGAGGAGATTATGCTAAGTGAAATAAATCAAGCAGAGAAAGTCAATTGTCATATGGTTTCACTTATTTGTGGAACATAAGAAACAGCATGGAGGACATTAGGAAAAGGAAGGGAAAATGAAGAGTGTGAAATCGGAGGGAGAGATGAGCCACAAGAGACTATGGACTCTGAGAAACAATCTGAGGGTTTTAGAGGGAAGGTGGGGGGGGGATGCGTTAGCCCAGTGATGGGTAGTAAGGAGTGCATGTACTACATTGAGCACTCGGTGTTATATGAAAACAATGAATCTTGGATCACTACATCAAAAACTAATGGTTTATTTTATGGTAACTAACATAACATAATAAAATTAAAAAACTAATGATTTATTGTATAGTGACTAACAACATAATAAAATAAATTTAAAAAAATAGTTTCCCACACAAACAAAAACTAAAGGAGTTCATGACCAGGAAACCAGCCCTCAAAGAAATATTAAAGGGGAGACTTTGAGTGGGAAGGAAAGACCAAAAGTGACAAAGACTAGAAAGGACCAGAGAAAATCTCCAGAAACAATTACAAAACAAGTAATAAAATGGTGCTACATACATATTTGTCAATAATTACTCCAAATGTAAATGGACTAAACACTCCAAACAAAAAACTTAGGGTGTCAGAATGGGTAAAAAATAAATAAGATTCATTGATGTGCTGCTTACAGGAGATTCACTTTAGACCTAAAACAACCTGCAGAATCAAAGTAATGGGGTGAAGAATCATTTATCCCCCAAATGGATGACAAAACAAAGTTGGAGTAGCAATACTACTTGAGAATACCTAGACTTTTTTGTTCTTCCATTACTTTTATACTGTGTTCCCTCTATTCCAATATTTGTAAAATTTTGATAGAGATTGCCATTAATTGTTTTTTTAAATGTGTGGTAGAATTCACCAATGAAACCATGGGGCCATGGGCTTTTCTACGCTGGGAGATATTCAATTCCTAATTCGACTCTCATTCTTATTATTGGTCTAAGGAAATTTTCTATTGCTTGCATTCATGGGACATGATTCAATCGTATTAATTTGTGCATTTTTAGGAATTACCTGTTTTTTTCTAAGTTATCTGGTTTGTCAGTATATAATTGATTATAGTAATCATTTGTCACTCTATGCATTTCTTTTTTCAAGTTTTATTTAAAAACCTGTTACTTAAATTACAGTGTAATATTAGTTTCGGAAGTAGAATTTAGTAATTAATCACTTACATAAAACACCCAGTGCTCATCACAAGAAGTGCCCTCCTTAATACCCATCACCCATTTTTTTTAATTTTATTTCGTTATGCTAATCACCATACATTACATCATTAGTTTTTGATGTAGTGTTCCATGATTCATTGTTTGCATATAACACCCAGTGCTCCATTCAGTACAAGCCCTCCTTATATTCCATATGGACATCTAGGCTCTTTCCACAGTTTGGCTATTGTGGACAATGATGCTATAAACATTGGGGCACCTGTACCCCTTTGGATCACTACATTTGTATCTTTGGGGTAAATACCCAGTAGTGCAATTGCTGGGCCGTAGGGTAGCTCTATTTTCAACTTTTTGAGGAACCTCCATACTGTTTTCCAGAGTGGCTACACCAGCTTGCATTCCCACCAACAGTGAAGGAGGGTTCCCCTTTCTCCACATCCCCACCAACATCTATTGTTTCCTGACTTGTTAATTTTAGCCATTCTGACTGGTGTGAGGTGATATCTCATTGAGGTTTTGATTTGGATTTCCCTGATGCTGAGCGATGTTGAGCAATTTTTCATGTGTCTGTTGGCCATTTGGATGTCTTCTTTAGAAAAATGTCTCTTCATGTCTTCTGCCCATTTCTTAATTGGATTTGTTCTTTGGGTGTTGAGTTTAATAAGTTCTTTATAGTTTTTGGATACTAGCCCTTTATCTGATATGTCATTTGCAAATATCTTCTCCCATTCTGTCTGTTCTCTTTTGGTTTTGTTGACAGTTTCTTTTGTTGTGCAAAAGCTTTTTATCTTGATGAAGTCCCAATAGTTCATTTTTGCCCTTGCGTCCCTTGCCTTTGGTGATGTTTCTAAGAAGAAGCTGCTGAAGGTGAGGTCAAAGAGGATGCTGCCTGTGTTCTCCTTTAGGATTTTGATGGACTCCTGTCTCACATTTAGGTCTTTCAACCATTTTGAATCTATTTTTGTGTGTGGTGTAATGAAATGGTCCAGTTTCATTCTTCTGCATGTGGCTGTCCAATTTTCCCAACACCATTTGTTGAAAACACTGTCTTTTTTTCCATTGGACATTCTTTCCTGCTTTGTCAAAGATGAGTTGACCATAGAGTTGAGGGTCCATTTCTGGGCTCTCTATTCTGTTCCATTGATCTATGTGTCTGTTTTTGTGCCAGTACCATACTGTCTTGATGATGACAGCTTTGTAATAGAGCTGGAAGTCCGGAATTGTGATGCCACCAGCTTTGCTTTTCTTTTTCAACATTCCTCTGGATATTTGGGGTCTTTTCTGGTTCCATACAAATTTTAGGATTATTTGTTCCATTTCTTTGAAAAAAGTGGGTGGTATTTTGATGGGGATTGCATTAAATGTGTAGAATGCTCTAGGTAGCATTGACATCTTCACAATATTTGTTCTTCCAATCCATGAGCATGGAACATTTTTCCATTTCTTTATGTCTTCCTCAATTTCTTTCATGAGTATTCTATAGTTTTCTGAGTACAGAATCTTTGCCTCTTTGGTTAGATTTATTCCTAAGTATCTTATGGTTTTGGGTGCAATTGTAAATGGGATCAACTCCTTAATTTCTCTTTCTTCTGTCTTGTTGTTGGTGTATAGGAATGCCACTGATTTCTGTGGGTTGATTTTATATCCTGCCACTTTACTGAATTCCTGTATGAGCTCTAGCAGTTTTGGGGTGAAGTCTTTTGGGTTTTCCACATAAAGTATCATATCATCTGCAAAGAGTGAGAGTTTGACTTCTTCTTTGCTGATTTGGATGCCTTTTATTTCTTTTTGTTGTCTGATTGCTGTGGCTAGGACTTTTAGTACTATGTTGAAGAGCAGTGGTGATAGTGGACATCCCTGCTGTGTTCCTGATCTTAGGCAGAAAGCTCTCAGTTTTTCCCCATTGAGAATGATATTCACTGTGGGTTTTTCATAGATGGCTTTTATGATCTTGAGGTATGTACCCTCTATCCCTAGACTCTGAAGAGTTTTGATCAGGAAAAGATTCTGTACTTTGTCAAATGCTTTTTCTGCATCTATTGAGAGGATCATGTTTCTTGTTCTTTCTTTTATTAATGTATTGTATCACATTGATTGATTTGAAGGTGTTGAACCAACCTTGCAGCCCAGGGATAAATCCCACTTGGTCGTGGTGAATAATCCTTTTAATGTACTGTTGGATCCTATCGGCTAGTATTTTGGTGAGAATTTTTGCATCCATGTTCATCAGGAATATTGGTCTGTAATTCTCCTTTTTGATGGGGTCTTTGTCTGGTTTTGGGATCAAGGTAATGGTGGCCTCATAAAACGAGTTTGGAAGTTTTCCTTCCATTTCTATTTTTTGGAACAGTTTCAGAAGAATAGGTATTAATATTTTAAATGTTTGGTAGAATTCCCCTGGGAAGCCATCTAGCCCGGCGCTCTTGTTTGTTGGGAGATTTTTGATGACTGCTTCAATTTCCTTAGTGGTTATAGGTCTGTTCAGGTTTTCTATTTCTTCCTGGTTCAGTTTTGGTAGTTGATACATCTCTAGGAATGCATCCATTTCTTCCAGGTTATCTAATTTGCTGGCATAGAGTTGCTCATAATATGTTCTTATAATTGTTTGTATTTCTTTGGTGTTGGTTATGATCTCTCCTGTTTCATTCATGATTTTATTCATTTGGGTCCATTCTCTTTTCTTTTGGATAAGTCTGGCCAGGGGGTTATCAATCTTATTAATTCTCTCAAAGAACGAGCTCCTGGTTTCGGTTGTTCTACTGTTCTTTTGGTTTCTATTTCATTGATTTCTGCTCTGATCTTTATTTTTTCTCTTCTCCTGCTGGGTTTAGGTTTTATTTGCTCTTCTTTCTCCAGCTCCTTTACGTGTAGGGTTAGGTTGTGTATTTGAGACCTTTCTTGTTTCTTGACAAAGGCTTGTATTGCTATATACTTTCCTCTTAGGACTGCCTTTGCTGTATCCCAAAGATTTTGAACAGTTGTGTTTTCATTTTCATTGGTTTCCATGAATTTTTTAATTCTTCTTTAATTTCCTGGTTGAACCATTCATTCTTTAGTAGGATGCTCTTTAGCCTCCATGCATTTGAGTTCTTTCCGACATTCCTCTTGTGATTGAGTTCTAGTTTCAAAGCACTGTGTTCCAAAAATATGCAGGGAATGATGCCAATCTTTTGGTACCAGTTGAGACTTGATTTGGACCTAGGATGTGATCTATTCTGGAGAATGTTCCATGGGCACTAGAGAAGAATGTGTATTCTGTTGCTTTGGGATGGAATGTTCTGAATATATCTGTGAAGTCCATGTGGCCGCATATGTCATTTAAAGTCTTTATTTCCTTGTTGATCTTTTGCTTAGATGATCTGTTCATTTCAGTGAGGGGGTCTTAAAATTCCCCACTATTATTGTATTGTTGTTGATGTGTTTCTTTGCTTTTGTTATTAATTGCCTTATATAATTGGCTGGTCCCATGTTAGGGGCATAGATATTTACAATTGTTAGGTCCTCTTGTTAGATAGACCCTTAAAGTATGATATAGTGTCCTTCCTCATCTCTTATTATAGTCTTTGGTTTAAAATCTAATTTGTCTGATATAAGGATTGCCACCCCAGCTTTCTTTTGGTGTCCATTAGCATGGTAAATGGTTTTCCCCCCCCTCACTTTCAATCTGGAGGTGTCTTTGGGTCTAAAATGAGTCTCTTGCAGACAGCATATCGATGGGTCTTGTTTTTTTATCCAATCTGATCCCCTGTGTTTTTTGATTGGGGTATTTAGCCTATTTACATTCAGGGAAACTTTTGAAAGATATGAATTTGGTGCCATTGTATTGCCTATAAGGTGACTGTTACATTGTCTGTGTTCCTTTCTGGTCTTTGTTGTTTTTAGGCTCTCTCTTTGCTTAGAAGACTCCTTTCAATATTTCTTGTAGGGCTGGTTTCATGTTTGCAAATTCCTTTAGTTTTTGTTTGTCCTGGAAGCTTTTTATCTCTCCTTCTATTTTCAAGGACAGCCTAGCTGGATATCGTATTCTTGGCTGCATATTTTTCTCGTTTAGTGCTCTGAATATATCATGCCAGTCCTTTCTGGCCTGCCTGGTCTCTGTGGATAGGTCTGTTGCCAATCTAATGTTTCTACCATTGTAGTTTACAGACCTCTTCTCCCGAGCTGCTTTCAGGATTTTCTCTTTGTCTCTGAGACTCGTAAGTTTTACTATTAGATGTTTGGATATTGACCTATTTTTATTGATTTTGAGAGGGGTTCTCTGTGCTTCCTGGATTTTGATGCCTGTTTCCTTCCCCAAATTAGGGAAGTTCTCTGCTATAATTTGCTCCAATATACCTTCTGCCCCTCTCTCTCTTTCTTCTTCTTCTGGGATCCCAATTATTCTAATGCTGTTTCATCTTATGGTTTCGTTTATCTCTCGAATTCTGCCCTCGTGATCCAGTAGTTGTTTATTTCTGACTTGCTCAGCTTCTTTATTTTCCATCATTTGGTCTTCTATATCACTAATTCTCTCTTCTGCCTCATTTATCCTAGCAGTTAGAGCCTCCATTTTTTTTTAAGATTTTATTTATTTATTTGACAGAGAGAGACACAGGGAACACAAGAAGGGGGAGTGGGAGAGGGAGAAGCAGGCTTCCCGCGGAGCAGGGAGCCCAATGCGGGGCTCGATCCCAGGACCCTGGGATCATGACCTGAGCCAAAGGCAGACGCTTAACGACTGAGTCACCCAGGCGCCCCTAGAGCCTCCATTTTTTATTGCATCTCATTAATAGCCTTTTTATTTCGACTTGGTTAGATTTAATTCTTTTATTTCTCCAGAAAGAGTTTCTCTAATATCATCCATGCTTTGTTCAAGCCCAGCTAGTATCTTTATAATCATCATTCTGAACTCTATTTCTGACATCTTACTAATGTCCTTATTGATTAGGTCCCTGGCAGTCAGTACTGCCTCTTGTTGGGTTTTTTTTCAGGTGATTTTTTCCATCTTGTCATTTTGTCCAGAGGAGAATAGATAAATGAGAGAACAAAATGCTAACAGGGTAACAACGACCCCAGAAAAATATACACTAAACAAATCTGGAGAGAACTGAAAGTGGGGGAAAAGAAAGGGAAAGAAACAAAAAAGAAAAAAAAGATGAGGAAAAAAAATATGTCAAATATGATCAGGCTGGTGCATAGATCAGTGCCACACACTAGATTTGGGGCGTATTTTGGTCTGTCAGATGAAAGTGCCTCCCAATATTTTAAAGAAAGAAAAACTTATATATGTACAAAAATAAGGGTAAATATGATGAAGGGATGGAATATGACTGTAAGGATGAAAATTATAAAAGATTTTATAAAAGGAATTAATAAGGTTAGAAGTTGGTTGAAAAAAGAAGAGTATATAAAAAAGTGGGGGGGGTGGAGAGAATGTGATTAGGCAGGAGACTAGAACAAATCCATACACTAGAGATTTAGGGTATATTTTGGTCTGTTAGAAGAAACTGTATCTCAAAATTTTAAAGAGAGAACAACTTATATATATACCAAAAATAAGGTTAACTACTATGAAGGGACAGAATATGACTCTAAAATTGAAAAACAAAAAATTTTTAAAAAGGGATTGATAAGAAGTTGGTTGAAAAAGGCAAAAAGAAAAATTCAAAAAAAGAAAAGAAAAGAAAAAGAAAGTTAAAAAAATTAACTTTGAAAGACTAAAGAATCAGGGTCAAAAAAGCCATGAAATCTATGAGCAGTATTCCCCTAGTGCTGGAGTTCTGCCATTCTCATTGATCTGTAAACTTGGTCTTGGCTGGCTGTTCTTGCTGATCTTCTGGGGGAGGGGCCTGTCACAGTGATTCTCAAATGTCTTTGCCAGAGGCAGAATTGCCCCAACCTTTCCGGGTCCGGGCTAAGTAATATGCTCTGGTTTGCTCTCAGTAGCTTTTGTTCCCTGCAAGCTTTCCGCACAGCTTTGGAGGATAAGAGTGAAAATGGAGGCCTCCCACTCTCCACCCTGGAGGAGCCGAGAACTTGGGACCCCAGTCCTCAGTGCACCCCCAGAGAAAAGCAGTCAATCACTCCCATCTCCCCAGTCTCCAGCCACACTCCGTGCTCATCTGGCCTGTGACCGAGCGTTTCTATCTCTGGCACCTGACCCCGTGTGGAGTCTCCAAACCCAGCAGGTTCCTGCAGGGCACTCCCGCGCCACTCCTCCTGGGAGAGGAAGGGGAGTCTCCCCGGATCTGCTGCTTGTTGGGTCCCCTGCTGGAGGAGGAGTGGCCTGACTGTGCCACAGATCATGGTTTATGGCAACTCCGAGCTGAGAGCTTGCTCTTTGGCTCTGTCTTTGCAGCCGACTTCCCTGCTCCAATACCTGGGAGCTCTGCCACACTCAGGCATCCCTGGTCTTTCTGTGACCCCGAGGGCCCTGTGACCACACTGTCCCCGCGAGGTTGCACTCCCCACTTAGCCACTGGAGTGACGTCCCTCAGTGGAGCAGACTTCTAAAAGTTCTGATTTTGTGCTCTGCTGTTCTATCACTTGCTGGTAGCGGCTGACGGAGGCCCCACCCCCGCCATCTATCTTCCAGAATATTGCCTCAGATTCACTTCTCCGCATGTCCTGCCTTCCAGAAAGTGGTCGCTTTTCTGTTCAGAGAGTTGCTGCTATTCTTTTCTTCAATCTCCTGTTGAGTTCATAGGTGTTCAGAATGGTTTGATCACTATCTAGCTGAATTCCTGGGACCAGACTAAATTTAGGTCTCCTACTCCTTCGCCATCTTGCTCCTCCTTCCCCCATCACCCATTTAACCCATCCCCCCACCCACCTCCTGTCAAGCAACCCTCAGTTTGTTCTCTGTAGTTAAGAGTATGTTTTCTGGTTTGCCACTCTTTTTCTTTTTCTCCTATGTTCATATGTTTTGTTTCTTAAATTCCACATATGAGTGAAATCATATGGTATTTGTTTTTCTCTGACTGATTTATTTTGCTTAGCATAATACACTCTAGCTCCATCCACATCATTGAAAATGGCAAGATTTCTTCTTTTTTATGGCTGAATAATATTCCATTGTATATATAAACCACATCTTTATGCATTCATCAGTCGATGGACATAGGGGCTCTTTCCGTAATTTGGCTGTTTTTCATAATGCTGCTATAAACATCAGGGTGCATGTATCCCTTCAAATCAGTATTTTTGTGTTCTTTGGGTAAATACCTGGTGGTTGGGCAGGTGGATAATAGGAAGTTGCTGGATAATAGGGTAGTTCTATTTTTAACTTTGTGACGAACCTCCATACTGTTTTCCAGAGTGGCTGCACCAGGTTGCATTCCCACCAACAGTGTACAAGGGTTCTTCTTTCTCTGCATCCTCACCAACACCTGTTGTTTCCTGTGCTCTGAATTTTAGCCATTCTGAGAGGTGTGAGGGGATATCTCATTGTAGTTTTGATTTGTGTTTCCCTGATGATGAGTGATGTTGAGCAGCTTTTCATGTGTCTTTCAGCTATCTGTATGTCTTCTTTTTTTTCCCTGACATCAAAACTAGATTTATAGTTTTATTATGGTAACAAATAGTTGTTACAGTAAGATCTATAAACATATACAGAATTATTATATTTAAATTCATATAGAACAATATTTACATTTTTAAGTTACACTTTTGAAATCAGAAGATGAAGTAGAGGTTAAGTTTACAACAAAGAAAAGAAAATACACAAAACAAAAACAGACAAAGTTAACAGTAAAAATATAACTATCTGTTCTTGATACGTGGAAACTCTTTGTCAGAAAGCTACATCTTCTTAATCTGATTGTACAAATCATTAAAATATGGATGATTTAGTGCCATTTTGCCAGAAATTCGTTTGGCAGGATCATAGACTAACATTTTCGAGAGCAGATCCAAGCCATTTTCATCCAAGTTTTTAACATGGGATGCCAGTCTTCCTGGTTTCCACTTGGGAAATGTATTCTTATAGTCCTGTAAAGATTCCACTTCTGGCCACACTTCATTATTGGGAGTGCCCCAAGCTCTGAAAATTCTGAAAAGTTGATCGATTTCTGAATCCCCATGGAAAAGTGATTTCTTCATTGCTAATTCTGCAAATATGCTGCCTATACTCCAAATGTCAACTGGAGTCGAGTAGCGAGCTGACCCCAGCAATACTTCTGGTGATCTATACCAGAGTGTTACCACCTCATGTGTGTATACTCTAATAGGTATTCTAAAAGCTCTGGCAAGGCCCAAATCAGCCAGTTTAATTGTTCCTTTGTCATCAATCAATAGATTTTGAGGTTTTAAGTCTCTGTGCAGAACTCTTCTGGAGTGGCAAAACACAATCCCTTGTAGGATTTCATAGAAATAACTCTTAACAAGTGAAGAATCCATGAACTGACCAGGAGGGATGGAATCTAAGTATTTCTTGAGATCCATGGAAAGGAATTCAAAGATGAGATATAACCTAGAATCTTGCATAAGCACATCTTGAAGACTGACTATATTTGGATGATGAAGTTCTTTTAATAGAGAAATTTCCTGAATTGCAGTACTAGGAACCCCTTCTTCTTCACTTTCTAGTCTGATTTTCTTCATGGCTACCACTTGACCTGTAGTTTTGTGTCTACACAACTCCATAGGTACCTTCTCCAATTTCCTCTATTTTGATATAATCTTCCATAGTTAATCAGCAGATTTGGTAGATCCTCAGCAACTCTACCCAGCTTATTATCCCGCAAGGAAAGTGGCGGTGGCTACCACGTCAGCATCCCTCTTGCCTCAACTTCCAAGAGCCAGCTTTAGCCATCTTCTTTGTAAAAGTGTCTATCATGTCTTCTGCCCATTTCTTAACTGGATTATTTGATTTTGTGGTGTTGAATTTGATAAATTCTTTATAGATTTTGGGTACTAACCCTTTATCAGATATGTCATTTGGAAATATCTTCTCCCATTCTGAAGGTTCCTTTAGTTTTCTTGATTGTTTCCCTGGCTGTGTAGAAGCTTTCTATCTTGATGAAGTCCCAATAGTTTATTTTGCTTTTGTTCCCTTGACTCAGGAGATGTATCTAGTAAGTCACTACAGCCAAGGTCAAAGAGGTTACTGCCTGTGTTCTCCTCTAGGACTTTCATGGTTTCCTGTATCACACTTAGATCTTTCATTCCATTTTGAATTTATTTTTGTGTATGGTGTAAGAAAGCTGTCCAGTTTCATTCTTTTGCATGTTGCTGTACAGTTTTCCCAGCACCATTTGTTGAGGATACTATCTCTTTTCCATTGGATATGGAAAGTTGTGGGTCCATTTCTGGGTCTTCTATTCTGTCCTATTGAACTGTGTGTCTGTTTTCATGCCAGTATCACACTGTCTTGATGACTACAGCTTTGTAATATAGCTTGAAGTCCAGAATCATGATGCCTCTAGCTTTGCTTTTATTTTTCAAGATTGTTTTGGCTATTTGGAGTCTTTTGTGGTTTCATACAAATTTTAGGATTATTTCGTCTAGCTCTGTGAAAAATGCTTATGGTATTTTGATAGGCATTACATTAAATGTGTGGATTGCTTTGGGTCTGGGTTGTTTTATTGTTGATCTTTAGTTTTGTACTGTTGTGTTTGGAAAATATACTTGGTATGATCTCAGTCTTCTTAAATATGATATTTGTTATGTCTTCTTCTATGTGATTTAACCAGGGAATCTTCTGTGTGTACTTAAAGAAAGTGTATATTCCATTTTTCTTGGATGGAATATTTTTTTAAAGATTTTATTTATTTATTTGATAGGGAGAGACAGATAGTGACAGAGATAGCGAGAGAGAGCACAAGCAGGGGGAGAGGCAAAGGGAGAAGGAGAAGCAGGCTCCCCATGGAGCAGGGAACCTGACATGGGGCTCGATCCCAGGACCCTGAAATCATGACCTAAGCTGAAGGCAGACGCTTAATGACTGAGCCACTCAGGCGCCCCTGGGTGGAATATTTTTTATATATCTTTTAGAACCATGTATTCTGAAGTATGTTTCCAATAAAAAACATTCTTGTAGAAAAAAATTAAATCTTTGGGCGCCTGGGTGGCTCAGTTGGTTAAGTGACTACCTTCGGCTCAGGTCATGATCCTGGAGTCCCGGGATCGAGTCCCGCATCGGGCTCCCTGCTTGGCAGGGAGTCTGCTTCTCCCTCTCCCACTCCCCGTTTGTGTTCCCTCTCTCGCTGTGTCTTTCTCTGTCAAATAAATAAATAGAATCTTTAAAAAAAATTAAATCTTTAACTGAGGGTGCCATTTAAAATAAAGCATATCAGAGGGGAGGTGGGTGGGGGGATGGATGAAATAGGTGAAGGGGATTAAGAGTACACTTATAATGAGCACTGAATAATGATGTATAAATTTTGAATTACTATATTGTACACCTGAAAGTAATATAACATTGTATGTTAACTATACTGGAATTAAAATTAAATACATAATAACAAAAAAGAACCGTAAGCCAAATCCTCCAAAATCCAAATAAAGACAGAAACTAGTAAAAAAAAAAATACAAAAGTCTAAATAACACAATAAGCAAAGTCTGCTTCCTAGTAACCAAGATGAAAGATCTATGGTTCTAATCTTAGGCCTTTAGCTTATTTCTAGGATTAATATTTAGCTAATTGTGCTGTCTTCCCCTCCATAGAATCTGAAGTCCAGCACAATTCCCACTTTCCTGGGATACTGGCTGCTTGCTTCCTTCTCTACACAGTCCAGTCAGAATAAAGGGAGAGAAAATTTTCAGGAGTAGAATTCTTGTTGGCCAAAATTTTAGGCATTGGTATGTATTGTGTGTTAAAACTAACTCCATTTTAACAGAGATAAATGTTAGCCAAACTAAACCCAATTTAGTCTGCCAATACATGTGAGGACTCCTGGGTCTCATAAGAACTGGGGGAGGGAGGGGGTGTAAAATGTGAATGCCTTCTAAGTTATTATGTCCTAAAACTTCCCAGCCAAAACTTGTGACTTAGAGTTCTTTGCAAAAATCTCCTTTCTCTATAGTTTTCTCTTCACAGGCTAAACTTTAACTGAAGAGAAGCAGTATGCTTTCTTATGGTTAATGATATCAACTATTATTGTGAATCTGAGGACAAAACTTATCTCAGCATTAAACATTAGTTGACACATTTGATTGGTTGAATAATATATCGAGTATGAAGTGTATAATAATATATATCAATGAAAGTAGAGGCAGTTTGATACTTTAGTGTCCAAAAGCAGCTTTTGGTGAGTTTGCCAAAGGAATAATCCTTCTAGTTATCAAAAACAAATTTTCCCAAAGGTGGAGTAGAGGAGAATTCTGGGAATTAAGTCTCTAAATGGTAGATTATGACTTGAAATAATTTCCCCTTTGTACTTTTTTAAAATTCACATTAAAAAACACCGCTTTTTCTTTCCACCCAGACCAATTTTGGACACAAAAACATTCCTTTTTCTTTGTTATCTTTCATACAACTGAGAAATACGATGTTTTTCTAATGTTTCCAAAAACATTATTTTTTTAAAAAGATTTTATTTATTTGACAGAGAGAGACATAGCGAGAGAGGGAACACAAGCAGAGGGAGTGGGAGAGGGAGAAGCAGGCTCCCCGCGGAGCAGGGAGCCCAATGCGGGACTCGATCCCAGGACCCAGGATCATGACCTGAGCTGAAGGCAGACGCCTAATGACTGAGCCACCCAGGCGCCCTCCAAAAACATTATTAAACATTACTAAAAACAAAAGTGGATGAGAGCAAAAAAGTAAAAAAAAAAAAGAGCATTAAAAAATAATCAAGTTGACAAACATCTGTCTTCTCAACCTCTCATAGCTTCTCTGATTCACAAACTCAGTTTCACATGATCTGAGGAATTCAGTAGAAATTTCTTTTTTGTAAATTTTTAGACTCACCTCTTCACTTCCATTTTCTTATTTGGGCCTTCCCTACACTACAGAGAGACTGTGATAGGCAGCTATTTTGGAAGAAGACAATGGGTGGAAAGTCAGATCATTAGTGTTTTCATGAGTAATCATAAAACTCTCATATTTCTCTTGGAAAAGCAAAATAGAAAGGGGCATTGAAACCTCTAACTTCTTCCTCACTTGGGAAAGACAAAGCGTTCTTCTTTCACAGAACCAGAAAGAGTGAGGCCTCAGGAGGCACTTCTCAAAATGTATTATGAAATTCCAATGATATAATAAATGTGAAGTAAAAATAAGGGCTAATAGGTTACCCTGGTGATTAGAAAGACCCTCAAAGTATCACATTCACTTATGATGTTTGTCTAATTATGCTACATCTGACATAAAACAATAAAGATTCATTCCATTTTTTGTCTCTGGCCTCATAATGTGGTTTTGTTATATTACGCATACCATGTTTGGTGAATCAAAATGATCAACTCAGTCATACTTTAGTAATCTGGAGAAATTTATCTATTTCTTTCAAAGCAGTATCACTTATGTGCTAACTTTCAAAGGAGTCATCTAATATAGAATATATTATTCTACTATTATGACATTGTTAAGCTGAGTAAAATACAGACCATGAATTTGATGTTGAGATTAAACTATGGCTGCCAGTTTTCAAAATTGATTCGTCTTTTTTCCTCCATAAGTTTCCATGAACACTGGAATGTAACTGGAGCTAATGGAGATTACTCCAAGACAGGTCTATAATTCATGGAAGTGCTAATAAGATGTCTGAACTCAATGTCACAGAGCTTACAAACTTCCTAAATGGAGCTGAATTCAGTCTTCCAAAATATATAAGGACCTTTTAATATCACCACTTAGAGAGAAGGAAAGGTAAAATATGGGACTTTAGGTATAATCTCAGATAAAATAGCTGATGTAGGACTTTTACTTCTCCCCTTTCTCCCATGTTATTTCAATTACTACTCTGTGTTTTTGTTTAGCCTCATATTTAGATTATACTGTACTTAGCATATCCTCGGTGCTCAGATTTATCTGCATGTAATAAAAATGTGAACTTAAGTCCAGGCTATACCACAGCAGGGTTGCAAAAACTTTTGAGTCCCTGCTCCAATAAAAATTTCAGTTCACCTCACTAAAAATAATTGTGTTCCTAGGAGTTCAAAGAATTTCACAATCTTTGGATGATAATAGATATATGGGGTGAAAAGTGCTGAGGCTAAAAATCAGTTAGATTAGAGCTGATTTCTTGATAAGAGAGAGATAAAGGTAGTGCAAAAGGTAAAATGGAAATCATGTGGAAACCTAGATACAGTTTGCAGTGTCTTGAGCAAACATAAAGTCCATCAAAATAAATGGCCTCCTGTGAGAGACAGGACCAGTGGGGCCAAGGTTATACTAGGTGTTTGGCAAGAGGTAATGCTGTAGAGTCAGACTACCTGAGTTTGGACCTAATTCTTCTACTTAATAGCTGGGTGACCTTATTACTTAACTTCACTTTCTCCAGTTTCTCAATCTGTGAAATATAGATAAAAACAATGAGTTAGTATACATAAAATACTTAGATTAACATCTGGCACACACAGTGTTTGTATATATAATGTATGTGTGTGTCTAGGACTATGGCCCGGGAATTTTTGTAATATACCATGCTTCTTTTCATGTACTTCAAAATCAAAATTTCAAGTGAATTTTGGCCAAACCTGACATTTTATCATGTGACTAGAGAAGTATTTTGTGAGATTTTTTTTTCATCAGCTGTGCTGAGTCTTGTTTTGTGAACAGACCTTGATCGGCTTTGGAATCAAGCAGATCTAGTTTTAACCTCAGACCCACTCCTTGTAACTCTTTGTTCTTATGTAAGTTTCTTAATCCCTTTGGATTTCAATTTCCATATTTTAAAAATGGTGATAATACTGTCTCATGGAGCAGTGACCATGGAACAGAACTTTTTAGGGGCCAAAAGCATTACTCTGTGGGAGTGTGATAAGTACGTTCAAGCCCTAAAAGGCAATAAACATGAAGGAACAATGCAGAAAAGTTTAGGATAATCTTAGATAATCTAACCAGGAGTAGTGGACTAAAGTGAAACAAAAGGAAGAGTGAACCAAGGAGAGGAAAAATTGAAAGCATGTTGTATTAAACCATGGAATGATCATTCCCAAGGGAAGATGTGGAAGTCCCTTGGTTTGAGTCATTTCAATTAAACCGAAGTAAAATAAAGTAGAATCTATCGGGGGAGCAAACTTTCCCTGGCTGAGAAACCAAGAAGATGAGCTAATAAGGGATTTGTATCTTTTTTTGAGCCGGGGTGGATATATCTCCTAGATGCACATCTGCATGGAATCTGAGCCAGCTGGGGATGATAAGAAGCAAGAGAAACCCACACAAAGAGAGAGAGAAAAAAAGAAGGAATGTAGAACAGGGATAATGGAAAAGAACTAGGAAAGATAGGTAAGAAAAAGACAAAGAAAATGAAGAGGGGGAGAAATGAATAAAGAGTAGAGTGAAGCAGAAAACAAAAAGAAAAAAGAGTGGAACAACTGAGAAAGATTTAAATCAGAGTGTTGACAAAAAAAGAGTATTGAGGTGTTAGTAGGCACAGTGATGATGATATCCACTGTTCATTAATGATGCATCTTCTCATTACATAGGCCCTGTGACCTGGGACTTGGCATCAGAAAACAATTGGTTCCTAGCAGCTGATAAATAAACAAGCCCAAGCCCGGAGATGATTAGATGGAGACATCTTTTTTCCTCTCCACTGAAAGAAATGTCCTTTTTTCCCCTCCTCTTCAAAAGCTAAACAATGCTTGTTTCCTAGAAACAGCTGGGAGTATAGGGAAGAATATCAGCTGTTTTTGCCAGCCCCAGAGTTCATTCCAGGGATCCAATTCCCTTTCCCATTATACTAGTTCTTTAGCCAACCCATTTGCAGAGATGAAGTTCCCCACCCAACATACCTATGCCAAAGAAAGTAGAGGCTTTTGTACTCTTTCAAAGTCCCTGGGCTTTGGACAATGATCTCTATCCTGAGGTAGCACCACATAAACACTCTTGTACAAAAAGAGAACACGTTTCTAAAAGTTTTTATTTGGAAAGTACTGAGAGCATTTTCATAAGACACTGACCATCTTATAGGCTTTCATATGCTCTATCTCTGGTTCTGCTGTACCCAGCCCCTTTCCCCCAATTTCTTATACAGCTCCTGCTGTTCTATCTGCACTTTCTTACCTTCAACTACTCATTGCCTTCAACCATCTCTTTCCATTTTCTTTTCACATGGCTCTCATGGGAAAAGTAGATGATGCTAGAGGGGATTGTAAAGGTTAGCAATCATTAGTCAGAGGCCCTAGAGGTAATTACTCAGCAAACTATCTACCTCTTCCTACCTTGGGGAAGCTGTCCTTTTTTAAACTTTATCAGAGACCAAATTGTACTCAGGCCAGTGAACATAACAACACTAACAAATAATAAACTTGTATTTTTCTGTGGCATTTTACAACTTATCACATTTAAATCTTATCATATTTATGATATTGTGTTTCAAATATTCAGTTGGTACTTGTAGAGACAGAAAAGAAAGCACAGACTGAAAGATATAAATTTCGAATCTTGGAAAACAAGCACAACAGTGCTGGGTTTAAGAAGGAATCTTCAAGTAGACAATCAGATATTTGTCCAGTGGCCAGTGAACAGGACTAGTCTTATAAATGGTGATATACAAGTATTCCCTGACTTGGAATTGTAGACCTCATGATTAAAATTCCTTTCCACTAACTTGACCACTGATATGAATGATTGACTCTCAGGATTTGAAAGGTACTCTGATAATTTGGATAATTTTATCCAATTCCTCACCTGATATCTGACCCTCTCTACATTATTCCTATCAAATAGCAATTGGGTCTTTCCCCCAAAACTTTAAACAGCAGAAAGCCACTAATTTTTGAGACATTATGCCTCTAAAACCTAGCTGGAACTTTCTATTAACTTGAAATCTGTCCCTTTATTACATGTAACTACCAAAACCCACTATACTTGTTGACCTGGGTTTGTAGTCATTCCTCTTCCCCACTAGAGCCCTTCAGACACTAAAATCAGGGGCCCAGATCTTCCTGGGGTTCTTATGCCAGCTACTCATCCCTGAGCCCTTTTGCTCTTCTTCATGTAGCGTTGTTCAGAGTACCATCATCATCTTGGTTACAGCCCTAAAACCTCTCCAGCTTCTCTGTATCCCCCTAACATGTGACACTTAGCTCTGAGCACCACATTCCTGCTTTGCTGTGAAAGGTAAGAAGCATTGTGTGCCTATCACCACCCACTTCCTGGATTTTGAATTCTTGTCCATGCAGTCCCATCATAAGGCTGACTCACACAGGCCCAATAACTGGGACCTGCTTTAAGATATGTGAATTTAATTGGGAAACAATTTTATGTCCCCTGGAAAGATCACACTTTACTCAGCCTATTCATTTCCCTCTTTAAACCATTATTACCCTGAGCAGAACAATTCCCAGTACTGTTAAGCTTTACTGAATTATTGTGTTTGAGCAGGAAGAGATTTTAGGGAACAGAGGCTCAGGGAGGTGAAATTGTCTCCCCAAGATCACACAGGGAGTTAGTAGCTGAGCATAGTCTAGAACTCAGATTCCCTGAAGCCCAGGCCAGAGCTGCTTAGAGGAGTCAGCCTTAGATAACTCTTTGGCTCTTGTCTTTTAGGACATAACACCTCAGTGGAAAGATCCCCAAAAGCTGCCAAATATTTCTCTCCTGACCCAATACCCTCCCCATACCTTGTACACTATTTCCTGGCTTCCCCCAAACCAAAACATGGGTGAATCTTAGGGTGCATTAATACAGGGCCTAAGGAATCCCAAGAAACATAAACATGTGCCAGAAATGCTGCCACCAGAAAATTTAAAACTCTGCCGAATATATGGTACTTGATTGGCCCCGTGTTCTTTAGGCTGATGCCAGGCCCAAGACCTAAGGGAACTATTTATTAGGGGAAGTTCAACTAGACAACAGAGTGTGGTAAGTACGTTCACGCTTTAGAGCCCTGATGGTAGACACAAAGTCTTACCAAAATAGCTTCCTTGACCCAGACTGAGGCAGTCATGTGTGGTTCTCCTGAACATGTCAAATTGTGGCAGGTGGCAAGAATCCAAAGGAGCTCAGGAAAGAGGTCCAAAAATCAGTATGTCCTTCAATTTTCCTTCATTTTCTGAATGTTTCAAGTTTCTATGGAGTGGTGAAACTTTTGAGTAAAAATGGCAAGTTGAATGCACACATATAATTTCATTGCCTCTTGAAACCTCATTAAAACTGGAACAAAAGGATCTTTTTAAAAAACATAAATCCAGGGGTGCTTGGGTGGCTCAGTTGGTTAAGCGGCTGCCTTCAGCTCAGGTCAGGACCCCAGGATCCTAGGATCGAGCCCCACATCAGGGGGCTTCTCCCTCTCCCTCTGCCTGCTGCTCTGCCTACTTGTGCTCTCTCTCTCTCTCTGTCAAATAAATAAATAAACTCTTAAAAAAAACACATAAATCCACAAGGAGGAGGGAAATAAGAGAGAAGGTGGAAGCATTAAGTTTGATCAACCAGAATACAGATGGACAGGTAGCAGCTAACTTAGCATATTCAAGAAAACATAATCCTATGTTGGCAATAAGGGAAAGATAACAACAAATAAGTTTTATGCTGAATCATCCTCAAAAAAGCTCAGACACAGTGGCCATAGTTAATTTGGCAGTAAGAAAATAGAAACAGGGAAATCATCAAATCATTAACAAATTCAAGAAAATACCCCAGGACTGAAAACTATGGGTTTCTAGAAAAGGCCCACAGAGTACCCATAGCAATAGAAAAAAAATAGATCTACAACAAGTGAAATTGTAAGATTTGAGAGTGTTTGCAGAAAAGAAAAAAAATGCAGAGAAGAAAAAAATGCTTCCAGAGAAATATGAACAGGCCACATGTTAAAAAAAAAAATCAAGAATTAGAATGACTAGGTTTCTTAATAGGTAACACTAGAAACTTAGAGAAGCAATGAAGCAAATGAAGAAGCAATACTTCCAAAATTCTGAAGGAAAATCATTTCCAACCTTGAATTTTATGAACAGTCAAATATTAAGGTAGCATGAAAACACTTTCAGATATGTGAACTATGAATTTAATTATGTTCCCCTCAAGTTCATATGTTGAAGTCCAACCCACCCATACCTCAGAATGTGATTTTATTTAGAAATAAGATTGTTGAAGATATAACTTCATTTAATATGAGATCATACTGGAGTAGGGTGGGCCCTTAATACAATATGATTGGTATCCTTATAAAAAGGGGAAATCTGTTTTTTTGGTTTTGTTTTTGTTTTTGTTTTTTTTATTATGTTATGTTAATCACCATACATTACATCATTAGTTTTTGATGTAGAGTTCCATGATTCATTGTTTACGTTTAACACCCAGTGCTCCGTTCAGTACATGCCCTCTTTAATACCCATCACCAGGCTAACCCATCCCCCCAACCCCTCCCCTCTAGATCCCTCAGTTTGTTCCTCAGAGTCCATAGTCTCTCACGGTTCATCTCCCCCTCTGATTTCCTCCCCTTCATTTTCCCTTCCTGCTATCTTCTCCTTTTTTTTTTTTTAACATATAATGTATTATTTGTTTCAGAGGCACAGGTCTGTGATTCAATAGTCTTACACAATTCACAGCACTCACCATAGCACATACCCTCCCCAATGTCTATCACCCAGCTACCCCATTCCTCCCACCCCCCACCACTCAGTTTGTTTTTTTAAATTTTTTAAATTTGAGAATAGTCAACACACAATGTTACGTTAGTTTCAGGTATACAACATAGTGATTTGACAAGTTTGTACATTATGCTGTGCTCAGCACAAGTATAGCTATCATTTGTCACCATACAACGCTATTATAGTACCATTGACTGTATTTCCAAGTATGACTTTTATTCCTGTAACTTATTCATTCCATAACTAGCAGCTTGTATCTTCCACTCCCCTTTCACCCGTTTTGCCCATTCCCCTGCCCCCCTTCCCTCTGGCAACTATCAGTTTGTTCTCTGTATTTATAGGTCTGATTCTGCTTTTTCTTTGTTTGTTTATCCATTTTTTAAGATTTCACATATAAGTGAAATCATATGGTATTTGTCTTTTTCAGTCCAACTTATTTCACTTAGTATAATACCCTCTAGATCCATCCATGTTGTCACAAATGGCACAAACTCATCTTTTTTTATGGCTGCATAACATTCCATTGTGTGTGTGTGTGTGTGTGTGTGTGTGTGATCTTCCTTATCCATTCATTTTACCAATAGATTAAAAAGGGACATTTGGACACAGATACACACACAGTGAGAATGCCACATGAACATGTGTCTACAAGAAAAAGAATGCCAAAGATTGTCAGCAATCCATGAGAAGTTAGGAAAGCTGTATGGAACAGTTTCTCTCTCACAACTCCCAGAAGAAATCACACTTGCTGACAATTCTGGCCTCCAAAACTGTTAAATAACACATTTCTGTTGGATAAGCCATACAGTTTATAGTACTTTATTAAGGCAGGCCTAGCAAACTAATATATGAAGTTAAAGAACTTCACATAGAAGTTTTTCTTCATATGAAGAAAAAAATCTGCCTACCATGCACCATGCCTCATGTAACAACTAGAAGATATACCCCCACTAAAATTAGGAAATAAATAATGAAAAAGAAAAACACAGGGTCAAAGGGAATCCCTAGTTTAATGGTGAAGAAGGATCTTCTTCATAAGATAACATAAAATTCTCACCTTGCCTACCTACACTGGACTGTGATATCTGTTTAAAATACAATTTTATTGTGTTAATATATTGAAATTCTGTTACAGTCACTAGCATACCCTGACTAATAAACCCCAAATAAAGTGTTTTGCTTTGATCTGCTCCTGAAAGAAGATGGGCCATTGTGAGTTTAGATGGGAAAAAAATATATAAATCAGCCCATTCCTTGTCAGATGTCTAATATCACACTTCTGCCCTGCCATATATCCCCATGTTGGTAAGCCTAAGTTTGCTGGGGTTCACTCAAGGCTTTGCCTAGAATGGGTTTATACTCTCAGAGAAACTAAAGCCAGACTATGATACTCAAAGTCTCTTTACAGCTTTCATCTGTGGCAATATTGTCCTTCCCTTACAAATGTGGGCTGTGCTGGCCCTCAGTTTTCATACTGATAACCTTTCACATTTATTTATATTTAAACATTTTTTAAAAAATAACACAATATTTGATATAAGTATAGAGTAATGCAGAACAGGAAAAGCAAATCAAGAAGGCTGAGGATGTTAGAAGTTATAGCTAATGTTGTAAGCAACAGATTTCTTTTGTATTTTTTCCAAGACTTTTTCATCCTTTAGTAGTCCACCCCATACACCTATTTACCCTTTTTGACATTGCAGACTTTCTTGATGACCCTAGTCCACACTGAATGCTGAATTTGGCACACAGTTTGAATTTTACAGGAAATGTAAAAGTAATACAGTCTACCCTCTCTGTTTTACAGGTTCAAAAATTGAGATGTACCTTGCACAAAGATACATGGATATTAAAAGGCCGAACTGGAATGTTGACTGAGATCAGTCTGTAAACATGCCCTTTAAAGTGTTATGCTCTATTGCTTCCTCAGATATAAAGTCTAGCAAGGTGAACCTTTGAGAAGAAAGAGTCTACATAATCAAAAGAAAGTGAGTACCTGGATTGGAGTGAGGTTTGCAGTGAAGAACCCACCAAACATACAATGAAGCCTTCTAGATGGCATAAAACTGAAAGGCATTCAGGAAGACCATACCAGGAACTTTGTAATTTTGTAAAACCTTAAGCTTTTGTCAGTGTTCAAGTTTGCTATTCTTGTTTCCTTTATCCATTTTTAATGGTAAATAGCCTTAAAACGCAAATGACCAGTGAGTTTATTTGAAGAGATAGGAAGGGAGATAGGAGTTGGATAAATGATGTCCTACTTCTCTTTTTTAAGACTTTATTTATTTATTTGACAGAGAGAGAGAGAGAGCATGAGCCAGGGGGAAAGGCAGAGGGAGATGGAGAAGCAGACTCCCTGATGAGCAGGGAGCACAACACAGGGCTTGATCCAGGAACCCTGTGATCATGACCTCAGCCGAAGGCAGACACTTAACTGACTGAGCCACACAGGCACCCCAATGTCCTACTTTTCAGTTAAGTATGGTTTGAAGAAGAGACTTCCCAAAAATGTACTTAATGATGGTAGCTCTCATTGCATAAATACTATGATCTAGGAGTGGCGGATTCTACATCTAATAGGGACATAAGAAAGACTGAGTTAAAGATAGCTTCAACTAAGGAGTGAATCAGGGACTGAAGTGACTTTCAATTTGAAATGTTCTTTAGGTGATACTTGGAGTCCCCTGGCCACTCTTCTGGGTTATTTCTTTTATTGTACTATATATTGCAATTGGTTGTGGCAATAGTGGGAATCCTGTAGTTCCTGTACTACTTATTCCTTTTCCATATCTGTCTGGAATGGATTTCTGAGCATGGTATAGTAAGTAGAAATTTGAAAAATAGATGTAGAAGAGTGATGGAAGACTAAGTGCATCTTTATAAATAGTGGAGATGGAGGCAAGGCACTTGGTAATTTGGACTTTTTTATTTTTTATTTTTATTTTTATTTTTATTTTTTTGGTTGTGAGCATTTATTTTCACAGACAAGCACTGCCTGCCACCAGCCAGAGGAGGCAGGCACAAATCTCAGGCTCCCATGTGATGCAGGGGTAAGCCTCTGTTGGCCTCCACTGAGTTTTTCAGGGAGGTACTGCAGGGATGGCCCAGGCTGACCACCAACCTCTCTGAATGGGGAGGTGGGCTGCTGGGCCAGGAGAGGGTAAAGGAGGGAGGTGGAGTCCGGGGCCAGTCACAGTTCAGCTCAAACGGTACAGATGGTGTAGGCAGGGAGGTGATGGGGCAGCAGGGAAGGAAGACATGATTGCAGGCACCCCCAGGATGCTCCTTCTGCCTTCCAGAGTTGGGTGCCCCACACTTGACAGTTCGCCCTGCACCCCACTCCAGCCCACACTGCTAGAGTTGTGGGCAGAGCCAGACTCTGCGGAGACATGCTAGGTGGGTGGCTGCCCCCTCTAGGCCTATTTCCTCTGCTTCAGAGAGGTCCTTCCAGGGTTGGACTTTGTAAAAATTAAATCAGGAAAAAAACCCCTAAAATATAAAACAAAAAAAATCTAGGTTATATGCAGTGGATTGAATTTTTTGATTAGCTGTGTCTGCTCCAGGTGCCAGACCGCTGATAGCTAATTTCTCATTCTTTAAAGCTGATCCTCATTTCCAAAAATTCCTGGGTACAAAAGATAGATTTTTGGCTAGGAGAAAAGCAGGTTCCACTCAAACCATGTGCAAGGGTGATAGTTCCATGGATTTGAATTCTCTTGGGAGGGCCTGCTAGTCACAGAACTGAGTACATCAATTTCAATGATTTACAACTAGTTTGTTTTAGACAAGGCAAAAACTACATATTTTTAAAAGTATTTTTATTGTCTGATGAATTTCTTCTCTTCCTTAAATAGGTAAGTTTTAGGGCAAAATGAGAAAATACCTCAAATGTTAAAATTCTCCAACATAGGTAGAAGCTTGTTTTTATTTGGTCTGTATTTCCTCAAAGATGCATTTTGTCTATTTGAAGAGGGAGCACACAGTTTATTCATTTGATAGAAATATTATACAAAATACAGGTATTAATTTTTAATCTGAATATAGTTGACATGCAATGTTATATTAGTTTCAAGTGTACAGCATAGTGATTCAACTTCTCTACATGTTATGCAATATTCACCACAATTGTAGCTATTATCTGTGACCATGTAACGCTATTACAGTATTGTTGACTATATTTCCTATGTTGTGCCTTTTATTCCCATGACTTATTTATTCCATAACTGGAAGTCTGTATCTCCCACTCCCCTTCACTCATTTTATCTGTTGTCCCACCCACCTCCCCTCTGGCAACTATTAATTTGTTCTCTGTATTTATAGGTGTGATTCTGCTTTTTGTTTATTCATTTGTTTCATTTTTTTAGATTCCACATATGAATTAAATCATATGGTATTTATCTTTCTCAGTCTGACTTATTTCACTTAGCATAATACCCTGTAGGTCTATCCATGTAGTCACAAATGGCAAGATCTCATCCTTTTTATGCTTGTGTAATATTTCTGTATATGTGTATACACACAATCTCTCTTACACACACACACACACACACACACATAAATACCACATCTTCCTTACCCATCATCTATCATAAACATTTAGGTAGCTTCCATATTTAAAAACAAGCATTTTAGAAGCAACTATAAAAACAATAGAAACAATAATCTGATACATCCATATGACAGATTCTTCTAGTCACTAAGAATAATATCTAAAAATGTTTTAACTTAAAAAACATGTAAACATGCTTATGATATATAAGTGATAAAAATAGAGTACTAAACTATATGTACCATATCATCATAATTATGTTAAAGTATGTACCAAAAAACACACTGGAGTGACTTGCTTCAAACTATTAGTAGTTCTCTCTCATTTATGGGATTGTAATGGCTGATATTTATTTTCTTTAATCTTTTCTGTGTTTTCCAAATTTTCTGTAATTAGCAGATGTATATTTTATAGTCATGGAAAAGTTATTGAAGAGAAAAAAATTAAGAAAAAAAAACCAGGGAGGAGATCATGGGATATACTTGACCTTCCTTTCCAATATAATCAAGAAAGGTTAGGCAGAGAATTAGTCACCTCCCTGCCTACACCATCTGTACCGTTTGAGCTGAACTGTGACTGGCCCCGGACTCCACCTCCCTCCTTTACCCTCTCCTGGCCCAGCAGCCCACCTCCCCATTCAGAGAGGTTAGTGGTCAGCCTGGGCCATCCCTGCAGTACCTCCCTGAAAAACTCAGTGGAGGCCAACAGAGGCTTACCCCTGCATCACATGGGAACCTGAGATTTGTGCCTGCCTCCTCTGGCTGGTGGCAGATCACAGATCCATGTACAAGTCACTTTGCTCAAGTAAAATACATTTGTTTCAGTTGTAGGTGTTTTTCAAAAGCAAAGGGTGGGAGGAAGAAATGGTTTCATTTCAGTGTAGCAATACTGCCACCAAAAGAAAAATATTAAGGAAACCCCTATGGTAAGAGAGAGAAAGAGAGGAGAGGAGGAAAAAATAGACTTTCTATATAGACCGATTTCCTGTCTTTGTCAAAATCACTCACCAGGAATCATAAGGAGCCAGTCTTACCCCCCGCCCCCCGCATTTAGTAGTCACTAATAAGCTAGTAATGACAGGCCTACTCGTAAGCCATTTAAGTGGCTGGAATAAGGGGTAGATCTCTGAGGGACTGTGAGTCTTAACCAGTGAAAATAAGAGACCCTATGACAAAGGGATGGAATGATAGAATATGCTAAACAAACAGGTCAGAATCAACATCTCTGGGGGGATTACTAAACAGTACTTGTTAATTGTTAGGAGTGCTAGGGGTCCAGTGGAAATGGTTCAGGAAACTCCTCATTTTAACAAGAGAGCCCCAGTTTATATTTTTTGTATTGAATTCCACATGTAATTTCATTTGAAGAATAATAAGAATATTAAAACACTGGCCTAGAACACCACCAGATTTTGATGCTGGCTTTATGTTTCTAAGGTAATATGTATATGGGTGTTTCAGTTGGGTTTGTGGGAATAGAATAAAACACTTACCCCCCTCACTTGGTTTTCCCAGAATTAAAATGAAATCAGTGTATCCCTAGATTCATTCATCTTTGGAATAAACCATACATTCTGGGATGTTTTGGAAGTGAGAGGCGGATTCCCATGATGACATTGAGCTAACCATGGAATGACTGGGAATTCAAAACTGACTTCTCAGTGTCCTCCAATCTGTCATCTGGGGTTGCTGTGACAAAGCACAGAGGGTGTCTGGAAGAGAAAAGGCCCAAGTGTTTTAAAATAGTGGGATGACATGATAGAGATTATATTTTCATTAGATTAAAGGTTTCTAAATCTCATCCTTAAAAAAAAAAACATTTAAAAACAATAGTTCAATTCTGTAAAAAAAAAAAAAAAAGAATGAGGGACATCTCTACCAGAGACTAAAATAAATAAATCTACAGTAATTAAAACAGTTTGATACAAGTACAGAAATAGTCTGACAGAACTGGAACAAAGAGAGGTCTAAAACAGATCTAACTTTATATAATTAAATATATATGTATATATTTCAAATCACTAAGTAAAATATGAAGTAAAAAATTATTGATATGGAAACAATGAGCTGACCATTTGAAATAATTAGTCCTTTAACTTCATTACACTGAAATAAATCCAGATATTTAAATATATTTTATTTACTTGTTTTAGTTTTATTAAGTTTTGAATTTTAATCCCAGTATAGTTAACAAACAGTGTTATGTTCGTTTCAGGCAAGCAATGTAGTGATTCAACAATTCTATACATTATTCAGTGCTCATCATAAGTATATTCTTTAATTCCCATCACATATTGCACCCATTCCCCACCCACCTCCCCTTAGGTAACCATCAGTTTGTTTTCTATAGTTAAGAGTCTGTTTCTTATGATGAATACCCACCGTTTGCATCCACATGAATGGAACTGGAGGGGATTATGTTAAGTGAAGTAAGTCAAACAGAGAAAGACAATTATCACATGGTTTCACTCATATGTGAAACATAAGCAATAGCACGGAGGACCATAGGGGAAGGGAGGGAAATCCAAAGGGGGAGAAATCAGAGAGGGAGATGAACCATGAGAGACTATGGACCCGGAGAAACAATCTGGGGGTTTCAGGGGGGGGGGGGGGGGGGGGGGGGAGTAGGTAACAGGGTGATGGGTATTGAGGAGGGCACGTGCTGTGATGAGCACTGGGTGTTATACTTAACTAATGAATCATTGAACACTGCATCAAGGACTAATTATGTACTCTACAGTGACTTACTGAACATAATAAAAAAAAGAGTCTGTTTCTTGGTTTATCTCTCTGTTTTTTCTTTGTTTTTTTATTTCTTGAATTCCATATATGAATGAAATCATATGATATTTGTCTTTCTCTGACTGACTTATTTCACTTAGCATTATACACTCTAGCCACATCCATGTTGTTGCAAATGGCAAGATTTTATTCTTTTATGGCTGAATATTATTCCATTCTATATATATACCATGTCTTCTTTTTTTTAAGTTTTTACTTTAACTCCAGTTGGTTAACATACAGGTGTACAGTATTCAACAATTCCATACATCACACAGTGCTCACCATGATAAGTGCACTCTTAAATCCATCACCTATTTAACCCAACCCCCCACCCCCCTGTTCCTCTGGTAACCATCAGTTTGCTCCCTATAAGTAAGAGTCTGTTTCATGATTTCTCTCTCTCTCTCTCTTTCTCTTTTTTCCCTTTGCTTGATTGTGTTTCTTAAATTCCACATATGAGTGAAATCATATGGTATTTGTCTTTCTCTGACTGACATAGTTTGCTTAGCATTATACTCTCAAGATCCATCCATGTCATTGCAAATGAAAAGATTTCCTTCTTTTTTATGGCTGAATAATATTCCATTGTATATATAAACCACATCTTCTTTATCTATAAATCTATCATGAATACTTGGGCTGCTTCCATAATTTGGTTATTGTAAATAATGCTGCAATAAACATAAGGGTGCATATATTCTTTTGAATTAGTGTTTTTGTATTCTTTGGGTAAATACCCAGTACTATAATTACTGGATTATAGGGTAGTTCTATTTTTAAATTTTTGAGGAACCCAGATACCGTTTACCAGAGTGGCTTCCACAGTTTGCATTCCCACCAACAGTGCAAGAGGGTTCCTTTCTATCCACATCCTCACCAACACCTGTTGTTTCTTGTGTTTTGTATTTTAGCCACTCTGAGAGGTGTATGGTGATATCTTATTGTGGTTTTAATTTGCATTCCCCTGATGATGACTGATTTGCATTCCCCTGAAGCATCTTTTCATGTGTCTATTGGCCATCTATATATCTTCTTTGTATGTCTATCTGTTCATGTCTTCTGCCCATTTTTAATCAGATTATTTTGGGGGGATGTTGGCTTATATAAGTTATTTTTATTTTTTGGATAGTAGCCCTTTATCAGATATATCACTTGCAAATGTCCTCTCCCATTCCATAGGTTGACTTTCAGTTTTGTTGATTGTTTCCTTCACTGTGCAGAAGCTGTTTAATTTGATGTAGTCCCAATAGTTTATTTTTGCTTTTATTTCCCTTGCCTCATGAGATGTATCTAGAAAAATGTTGCTACAGCTGATGTCAGAGAAGTTACTGCCTGTGCTCTCTTCTAGGATATTTATGGGTTTAAGTCTCACATTTAGGTCTTTAATCCATTTTGAGTTTATTTTTGTTTATGGCGTAAGAAAGTGGTCCAGTTTCATTCTTTGTCATGTAGCTGTCATGTTTTCACAATACCATTTGTTGAAGAGACTCTTTTTTTCACATTGTATATTCTTTCCTCCTTTGTTGAAGATTAATTTACCATATAACTGTGGGTTCATTTCTGGGTTTTCAATTCTTTTCCATTGATACGGTGACTATTTTTGTGACATTACTGTACTGTTTTCATTATTATAGCTTTGTAAGATAACTTGAAATCAGGAACGGAGATACCTCCAGCTTGGTTATTTTCCTTCAACATTGCTTTGGCTATTTGGTGGTTCCAAAGTTTAGGATTGTTTGTTCCAGCTCTGTGAAAAATGCTGCTGGTATTTTGATGGGGATTGTATTAAATCTGTAGATTACTTTGGGTAGTATGGACATTTTAACACTATTTGTTCTTCCAATCCATGAGCAAAAGTATCTTTTGTTTGTTTGTTTGTTTTCTTCGATTTATTTCATCAATGTTTTATAGTTTTTAGAGTACAGGTCTCTCACCCCCTTGTTTAAATTTATTACTAGGTATCTTATTATTTTTGGTGCAATTGTAAATGGAATTGCTTTCTTAATTTCTCTTTTTGTTACTTCATTATTAGCATATAGAAATGCCATTGTATTTATCAAATAAATAAATAAAATCTTAAAAGAAAAGCAATGGATTTCTGTACATGGATTTTGTATCCTGCAAACTTACTGAATTCATTTATCAGCTTTAGTAGTTTTTTGGTGGAGTATTGTGGGTTTTCTGTATAGAGTATCATGTCATCTGAAAACAGGAAAGTTTTCCTTCTTCCTTACTAATTTGGATGGCTTTTATTCCATTTTGATGTCTGATTGCTGTGGCTAGGACTTACAGTACTAAGTTGAATAAATGTGGCAAGAGTGGATGTCCTTGTCTTGTTCCTGATCTTAGGGGGAAAACTTTCACCTTTTTCAAAATTGAGTATAATGTTAGCTGTGGATTTTTCATATATAGCCTTTATTTTGTTGAGGTTTATTCCCTGTAAACCTATTTTGTTGAGGGTTTTTATCATGAATGGTTATTTTTGTTTGTTAAATGCCTTTCGGCATCTATTGAAAGGATCATATGGTTCCTATACTTTCTCTTGTTGATGTGATGTATCACATTAATTTATTTATGAATATTGAACCACACCTGCATCCTGGGAAGAAATCACACTTGATCGTGGTGAATGATTTTTTTCTAAGGTAGTGTTGGATTTGGTTTGCTAATAATTTGTTGAGGATTTTTGCATTTATGGTCATCAGGGATATTGGCCTGTAGTTCTCTTTTCTTGTCGTATCTTTATCTGGCTTTAGTATCAGTGTAATGCATTGTACAATGAATTTGGGAGACTTCCTTCCTCTTCCATTTTTTTTGGAATAGTTTGAGAATAATTGGTATTAACTCTGTAAATGTTTGGTAGAATTCACCTGTGAAGCAGTCTGGTCCTGCACTTTTGTTGGGAGTTTTTTGATTACTGATTTAATTTCATTGATGGTAATCAGTCCATATACATTTTCTATTTCTTCCCAATTCAATTTTGGTAGGTTATGTTTCTAGGAATTTATTCATGTCTTGTAGGTTGTCTAATTTGTTGACATATAATTTATTACTATATTCTCTTATAATCCTTTGTATTTCTGTGGTGTCAGTTGTCTTTTTCTCTTCTTTCATTTCTGATTTTTGTTTATTTGAATCCTCTCTCTCTTTTCTTTTGATGATTCTCGCCAAAGGTTTATCAATTTTTTTTTATCCTGTCCAAGAACCATCTCCTGGTTGTATTACTCTGTTGTATTTTTTTAGTGTCTATATCATATATTTCTACTCTAATCTTTATTATGTCCTTCCTTCTATTGGTTTAGGGTTTTGTTTCTTTTTCTTTTTCTAGATCTTTTAGCTGTAAGGATAGGTTGTTTATTTGAGCTTTTTCTTGCTTCTTGGGGCAGTCCTGTATTGCTATAGACTTCACTCTTAGGACAGCTTTTGCAGAATCTCAAAGATTTTGGACTGTTGTGTTTGCATCTTTATTTGTCTCTGCGTGTTTTTTTAATTTCCTCTTTGATTTCATCCTTGACCCATTTATTGTTTAGTAGCATGTTATTTACCTCTATGTATCTGTGCTCTATCCAGATTTTTTCTCATCATTAATTTCTAGTTTCATAGCGTTGCAGCCAGAAAAAATGCATGGAATGTCTTCCATCCTTTTAAACTTGTTAATACTTGCTTTGTGGGCTAATATATGATCTATTTTGGAGAATGTTCCATGTGCACTTGGAAAGAATGTGCATTCAGCTGCTTTAGGACGGAATGTTCTGAATACCTCTGTTAAGTCCATCTAGTCCAATGGGTCATTCAAAGCCACTGTTTCCTTGTTGATTTTTTAAAACTTTTTATTTAAATTCAATTTAGTTAACATATAGTGTATTATTAGTTTCAGGGGTAGAATTTAGTGATTCATCAGTTACATATAACACCTAGTGCTCATTACATCAAGTATCCTCCTCAATGCCCATCAACCAATTACCCCATACCCCCACCCACCTCCCTTCCAGCAACCCTCAGTTTGTTCCCTATAGTTAAGAGTTTCTTATGGTTTGCCTCTCTCTCTGTTTTTATCATATTTTATTTTTCCTTTCCTTCACTTATGTTTATCTGTTTTGTTTCTTAAATTCCACATATGAGTGAAATCATATGGTATATGTCTTTCTCTGACTGACTTATTTCACTTAGCATAAATCCCTCTAGTTTCATCCACATCATTGCAAATAGCAAGATTTCATTCCTTTTGATGGCTGAGTAATATATATATATATAATGGTGCAATTGCAAATGAAATTGTTTTCTTAATTTCTCTTTCTGTTACTTCATTATTAGCATATAGAAATGCCATTGCATTTCTCAAATAAATAAATAAAATCTTTAAAAAAAGAAATGCAATGGCATTTCTGTACATGGATTTTGTATCCTGCAAACTTACTGATTTCATTTATCAGCTTTAGTAGTATATATATATATATATATATATATATATATATATATATATATATATATA
>NC_058419.1:66216399-66230332 GCF_002201575.2 Neomonachus schauinslandi
ATATATATATATATATATATATATATATATATATATATATATATATAATTTTCTCACATTTAGGTGCTCCAGTTTCATTCTTCTGCATGTTGCTGTTGAGTTTTCCCAATACCATTTGTTGAAGAGACTGTCTTTTTTCCATGGAATATTCTTTCCTGCTTTGTTGAAGATTAGTTGACCATAGAGCTGAGGGTCCATTTCTGGGTTCTCTATTCTGTTCCATTGATCTGTGTGTCTGTTTTTGTGCCAGTACCATACTGTCTTGATGATTACAGCTTTGTAATACAGCTTGAAGTCCGGAATTGTGATGCCTCCAGCTTTGGTTTTCTTTTTTCAGCATTCCTTTGGCTGTTCAGGGTCTTTTCCAGTTTCACATAACTTTCAGGATTATTTGTTTCAGCTCTGTGAAAAATGCTGGTGTTATTTTGATAAGGATTGCTTTGAATGTGCAGATTGCTTTGGGTAGTATAGACATTTTAACGATATTTGTACTTCCAATCAATGAGCATGGAATGTTTTTCCATTTCTTTGTGTCTTCCTCAATTTCCTTCATAAGTGTTCTATAGTTTTCAGAGTACAGATCTTTACCTTTTTGGTTAGGTTTATTCCTAGGTATCTTATGGGTTTTGGTGCAATTGTAAATAGGATCGATTCCTTGATTTCTTGTTTTGCTGCTTCATTTTAGTTTATAGAAATGCAACTGACTCCTGTTCCTTGATGTTATATCCTGAGACTTTGCTGAATTCCTGTATCAGTTCTAGTAATTTTGGGGGGGGGAGTCTTTTTTGTTTTTCTAGATAGACTATCATATCATCTGCAAAAACTGAATGTTTGACTTCTTTGCCAGTTTGGATGCCTTTTATTTCTTTTTGTTGTCTGTTTGCTGAGGCTAGGACTACCAGTACTGTTAAACAACAGTGGTGAGAGTGGACATCCTAGTCATGTTCCTGACCTCAGGAGAAAATTCTCATTTTTTCCCTGTTGAAGATGATATTTGCTGTGGGTCTTTTGTAAATAGCTTTTATGATGTTGAGGTATGTTCCTTCTATCCCTACATGGTGCAGGGTTTTTATCAAGAAAGGATGCTGTAAGGACACCTGGGTGGCTCAGTCGGTTAAGTGTCTGTCTTCGGCTCAGGTCATGATCCCAGGGTCCTAGGATTGAGTCCTGCATTGGACTCCTTGCTCAGCGGGGAGCCTGCTTCTCCCTCTGCCTGCTGCTCCCCTTGCTTGTGCATTCTCTCTGACAAATAAATAAATAAATAAAATCTTTTAAAAAAAGAAAGAAAAGATGCTGTATTTTGTCAAATGCTTTTTCTGCATCTATTGAGAGGTACATATGGTTCTTATCCTTTCCTTTATTAATATGGTGTATCACATTAATTGATTTGCAGATATTGAATCACCCCTGAAGCTCATGAATAAATCCCACTTGGTCGTGGTGAATAATCCTTTTAATGTACTGTTGGATTCTATTAGCTAGTGTCTTGGTAAGAATTTTTACATCCATGTTCATCAGGGATTTTGGCCTGTAATTCTCCTTTGGGAGAATTGTCTGGTTTTGGGATCAAGGTAATGCTGGTCTTATAGAATGAATTTGGAAGTTTTACTTCCATTTCTACTTTTTGGAAAATAGGCATTAATTCAGAAAAATAGGCATTAATTCTTCTTAACTGGTAGAATTCTCCTGGGAAGCTATCCAGGCCTGGACTCTTTTTTGTTGGGAGATTACTGATTACTAATTCAATTTCTCTGCTGGTTATGGGTCTGTTTGGGTTTTCTACTTCTTCTTGTTTCAGTTTTGGTAGTTTATATGTTTCTAGGAATTTAGCCATTCCTTCCAGATTGCCTAAATTGTTGCCATATAATTGATCATAAAGTTATCTTATAATTGTTTGTGTTTCTTTGGTGTTGGTTGTGATCTCCCCTCTTTCATTCTTGATTTTATTTATTTGGGTCCTTTCTCTTTTCTTTTTGATAAGTCTGGCTAGGGGTTTATCCATCTTACTAATTCTTTCAAAGTACCAGCTCCTAGCTTTGTTTATCTGTTCTACTGGGTTTTTTTGATTTCTATATCATTGATTTCTGTTATAATCTTTATAACTTCTTATCCCCTGCTGGATTTAGGCTTTATTTGCTGTTCTTTTACCAGCTCCTTTAGATGTAAGGTTAGGTTGTGTATGAGACTTTTCTTGCTTCTTGAGGTAGGCCTCTATTATTATATACTTCCCTCATAAGACTGCCTTTGATACATCCCAAAGGTTTTGAACTGTTGTGTTTCATTTTCATTTGCTTCCATGTATTTCTTTCCGTGTATTTTTACATTTTTACATTTTATTTTATTTTATTATGTTATGTTAATCATCATACATTACATCATTAGTTTTTGATGTAGTGTTCCATGATTCATTGTTTGCGTATAACACCCAGTGCTCCATTCAGTATGTGCCCTCTTTAATACCCATCACCAGACTGGTGCTTCCATGTATTTTTTAATTCTTTAATTTCCTGGTCAATCCATTCATTCTTTAGTAGCATGTTCTTTAACCTCCAAGTATTTGAGGTCTTTCCAAATTTCTTCTTGTGGTTGACCTTAAGTTTCATAGCATTGTGGTCTGATCATACCATGGTATGATCTCAATCTTTTTGTACCAGTTGAGACCTTGATATGTGACCCAGTATGTGGTCTATTCTGGAGAATGTTCCATGTGCACTCTAAAAGAATGTGTATTCTGTTATTTTAGGGTGAAATGCTCTGTATATATCTATGAATTCTATCTGGTCCAGTTTGTCATTCAAAGCCATTGTTTCCTTGTTGATCTTCTGTTTAGATGATCTGTCCATTGCTGTGAGGGGGGTGTTAAAATCCCCTACTATTATTGTATTATTATCAATGAGTTTCTCTAATTTTGTTATAAATTGGTTTATATAATTCACTGCTCCCAAGTTAGGGGCATAAATATTTACAATTGTTAAATCTTCGTGTCAGATATACCCCTTTATTATGATATTGTGTCCTTCTTCATCTCTTATTATAGTCTTTGGTTTAAAATCTAGTTTGTCTGATATAAGGATGGCTACTTCACCTTTCTTTTGTTATCTATTAGCATGATAAATGGCTCTCCACCCCCTCACTTTCAGTTGGAGGTTTCTTTCGGTCTAAAATGTGTCCCTTAAAGCAGCATATTAATGGGTCTTGTTTCTATATCCATTCTGCTACCTTAGGTCTTTTGATTGGAGCATTTAGTCCATTTACATTCAGAGTAATTATTGAAAAATATGAATTTAGTGCCATTGTATTACCTGTAATGTCGCTGTTTCTGTAGATTGTCTCTGTTCCTTTCTGGTCTTTGTTACTTTTGGTCTCTCCCACTCAAAGTAACCCCTTTAATATTTCTTGCAGGGCTGGTTTAGTGTTCACAAATTCCTTTATTTTTGGTTTGTCCTAGAAACTCTTTATCTCTCCTTCTATCCTGAATGACAGCTTTGTCAGGTAAAATATTCTTGGCTGCATATTTTTTCCATTTGGCATGTTTATTATATCATGGCAGTCCTTTCTGGACTGGCAGGTCTCTATGGACAGGTCTGCTGCCAGCCTTATGTGTCTACTCTTGTAGGTTAAGGACCTCTTTCCCTGAGCTGCTTTCAGGATTTTCTCTTTATACTTGTAATTTTGTAAGTTTCATTATAATATGTCATGGTGTTGACCTATTTTTGTTGATTTTGAGGGGAGTTCTCTGTGCCTCCTGGACTTGAATGCCTGGTTCCTTCCCCAGATTAGGAAAGCTCTCAGCTATAGTTTGTTCAAATAAATCTTCTGCCACTCTTTCTCTCTCTTTCCTTTTCCTCTGGGACTGTAATTATTCTAATATTGTTTTCTTTATGATATCACTGACCTCTTTAATCCTCCCCTTGTGATCCAGTAGTTATCTTTTTCTCAGCTTCCTTATTCTCCATCACTTTGTCTTCTATATCACTGACTCTCTCTTCTACCTCACTTATCCTAGCAGTTAGAGCCTCTATTTTTATTGCATCTCAGTAATAGCCTTTTTGATTTTGGCCTGATTAGATTTTAGTTCTTTTATTTCTACAGTAAGGGATTCTGTAGTGTCTTCTATGCTTTTTTCAAGCCAAGCCAGTATCCTTATAATCATTGTTTTAAATTTTAGTTCAGACATCTTGCTTATATCCAAATTGATTAAATCCCTGGCAGAGAGTACTACCTCCTGTTCTTTCTTTTGTGGTGTTCATCCAGACAGTATGGTACTGGCACAAAAACAGACACATAGATCAATGAAACAGAATAGGGAACCCAGAAATGGATCCTCAACTCTATGGTCAAGTAATCTTTGACACAGCAGGAAAGAATATTCCATGGAAAAAAAGATTAAATCCCTGGCAGTCAGTACTGCTTCCTGTTATTTCTTTTGTGGTGAGTTTTTCCCTCTTGTCATTATGTCCAGAAAAGGATAGATGAAAGAGAGAGAAAATACAAAAACAGCAAAAACAACACTAGAAAAATATGCACTAAACAAACCAGAAGAGAACAGAAACCAAAAGAGAAAGAGAGAGAGAGGGAGGGAGAAAGAGAGAAATCCAACAAGAAGTAGAACAGAACACAATAGTAAACTAGATCCTGGTGTATTTTGGTCTGTTTGTTGGAAGAAACTAGATCCTGAAATAGAAAAGAAAGAAAAAAACATGTATATACAAATAAAATTGAATACAATGAAAGGAAACCAAAAATTATATATATATATATGCATATATAATGTAAATTTAAAAATGAAAATTAAAAAACACTTAAAAAAGAATTGATAAAATAAGAAAATAGTTGAAAAGGAAAAAATGTAAAACTGAAAAGCTAAGTAATAATAAAAAAGACATGAATGCTATATACTGTTTTCCCCAAGAGCTGGGGATTTGCAGTTCTCTATGATCAATAAACTTGTTGTTAGCTGGATGTTCCTGCTGGTCTTCTAGGGGAGGGGCCCGTTACGCTGGTTCTCAGGTGTCTTTCCTGGGGCAGAATTTCATCCCCCTTTGCCAGAGGGCCAGGCTCAGTGTAAGTGGCTCCATATTGCTCTATGTGGTGCTGTTTTACTACCTGAAGGCTTTCAGCATGATAGGGGTGATGAAAATGATGGTGCCCCAATCTGTAGCCCAGAGCTGAAAGTTTGCGCACCCTACTCTTCAGTGAGCCCTCACAGAAAAGCAGTCACTCACTCTTGTCTCCCTGGTTTCCATCCAAATTCTGTGTTCATCCAGCCTGTGACCAAGCATTTTTATCTCAGGCACGCGACCCCATTTGGAGTCTCCAAACTGACAGACTCCTGCAATGCAGACCTGTTCCATTCCTCATGGGGGAGGGAGGGGGGTCTCACTGGACTTCTGCTTTTTGTTAGGCCCCTGTTTGGAGAGCGGTAGCCTGACTGTGCAGTGGTTCATGGTTTATGGTAACACTGAGCAGAAAGCTGGTGCCTAGCCTCACTGTTTTCAGCCAGATTCCCTGTTCCAGTGCTTGGGAACTCTGCCACACTCAGGCACCCCTGTTCTTTTTGTGACCCCGTGGATCCTGAGACCACACTCTCCCACCTGGGATTCCACCCTGCTTTGCCACCTGAGCACCTTTCAGGTAGACTTCTAAAAGTTCTGATTTTGTGCTCCACTCCTTATAACACTTTCCAGTACCCAGTTTATAGAGGCTTCTTCCCCCCACAGCTTATCTTCCAATATATTGCCTTGGATTCACTTCTCTGCACCTACTACCTTGCAAAAAGTGGTCGCTTTTCTATTTGTAGAATTGCAACAATTCTTTTCTCAGATCTCAGTTAATTTTGCAGGTGTTCAGGAAAATCATTCTGAAATTATCAAATCAGATAACTATCTAGCTGAATTTCAAAGACCAGACAAATTTAGGGTCCTCTACTCCTCTGCCATCTTAACTCCTCCTAACATTAATCTTTCTTACACATGGTCATGTCTGCTTTTGAAGCTCTCTTTTGAATTGTTCAGTTTAGTCATTATATTTTTTAGCTCTAGAATTTCTGGTTTTGTTGCTTTTATTGATGGTTCCTACTCTTGTTTTGTCCATACATTGTTTTACTAATTTTATTTAGTTGTATGTTTATTTTTTTAGTTTATTAAACTGTGTTTAAGGAATTATTCTGAATTCTTTGTCTAACAGTTCATACTCTATTTCTTTAGGAACAGTTATTAGAGCTTTATTAGTTTCCTTTTCTAATGTCATGTTTACCTCATTTCCATGTTCTTTGACCACTTATGTTGGTATCTGTGCATTTGAATAAGTGTTCTTCTCTTCCAGGCTTTTCAAGTTCACCTTGGAAGAGACAGTTGTTCACTAGTCAGCTCAGTTTGGTTTCTAAAGTGTCTGCTGGGAATGTCTTTTGGCAGGTGGGTCCTGCTATTACAATCTGTTTTGGGGCAAAGCAACTGTTCAAACTGTGAAGTAGGTGGTGGTTGGTGTGCCATTGGCTGCGAACAGTTGGATAAGACTATTGGCTTGGTTCCCTGCCATGGTGAGGTATTAGGGTGGGCTTTACAGTTGCTTGGATTTTCTGGTCAGGTTTACAACATGGTCAGGATACTCACCAGTAGGTGGGGCTGTGAGTTAACTTTCCTGCTGTAATTAGGCATCAGGACAGAGCCCAGAGTCTGCAGGGCTCATTGTTTGGAAACCTGAATTAGGCAAGAGCTTTCACTGAATATCCTGGTCAGATGGGGTCATTAGTTTTGCTTAGTAGACAAGGAAAGTCACAGGTTGTGCTCTCTGTTCAAGTGTCACTGTAAGCATGCTGCTGGATAGGCTACACAGTTTCCTGTGTGCACTGGTTAAGGTTCCCTAGTGGTGCAGGCTGAAGGCTGTATTGAGCAATAAATGGAACTATGAGTTAGTTTTCTTGCCCAGACACGGGGAAAGCAGCTCCAAGGCCATAAGGCTCTTTATGCTCCTGACTCAAGACAACCCATGCCTCATTTTCCCTGGCTGAACAGTGCCACTGCCTTTGTTCAGTGGGCAATTAGTCCTGCCCTCCAACATATTGGCTTAAGTGTTCTGGGTTTTTCAGCAGCTTACAGGTGTTCTCATTAGCCTTTCCTGTCATATGTGACTGGGAACCATGCTCCACTACAGGTGGGATTATGTTTTGGCTCTCTGGCCTGGGCAGGTCTTCAGACTACTCCCAAATTTCCCTAAACAAACTTTCCAGTTGAGGGAGGCTGAGATCTTTACTCAGCAACAGGTGAGGCTATGAATTAACTACTCCATTGCATAGACATAGCAGGAGGATCCTCCGTGCCCAGTACTGGCTTTGCTTTGAGGGCAATCAGCTCTTCCCACCTGCTGCTAAGCCCCAGGTTTGCTTGATTAGGTAGATTCCAGGTGTTCTCTCTAGTCCTTCTTGTTAGATGGGGCTGGGCCATCTCTTCTTATTTCTTATCCCTGGGTAGGAATGGGAAGTCCTACTTCAGGCAACTCCCCAAATTTCTTGTATAGGTTTTCTAGTCTGAAGGGGCTGGGAGACAGTCTTCACAGTGGGTGGGACTATAAATTAACTTCCCTGCCTGGGTGTAACAGGGGAATTCTCTATGCCCAGTACTGGCTTTGCCCTGAAGGTTATCAGTTCTGCCCACCCTACTCTTGGCTTGAGTGTTGCTGGGTTATGCAACTTACAGGTGTTCTCACACAGCCTTTCCTGTTAAATGGGGATGGAGGCCACACTCCACAGTGGTTGGGGCTATGGTTTTTTCTGACTTCAGTATTGGGGTAATACTGACTTTTTGGAATAACTTAGAAAGTATTTCCTCTGCTTCTATCTTCTGAAAGAGGTTGTAGAAAATTGAACATTTCTTCATTAAATTTTTGGTAGAATTTTCCAGTGAACCCATTTTGGCTTGGTGGTGCTTTCTGTTTTGGAAGGCTGATTCAATTTCTTTGATATATGAAGGCCTATTCTGATTGTCTATTTCTTCCTGTGTGAATTTTGGCAAATTGTGTCCTTCAAGGAAATGATTCATTTCATCTAGATTATCAAATTTATGGCTATTGTGTTGTTCATTTATTATGATTTTAATGTCCATGGAATCTGTAGTAATGTCCCCTATTTCATTTCTGGTATTAGGAATTTGTGTCTTTTCTCCTTTTTTCTTAGTTAGGTTGGTAGGGACTCATTGATTTTATTGATGTTTTGGAAGAATCACCTTTTGGTTTGGTTGATTTTCTCTATTGATGGATACTTTTAAATTTCATTGATTTCTGCTCAAATTTTTATTATCTCTTTTGTTCTGCTTACTTTAGATTTAATTTGGTTTTTATTTTTTAGTTTCCTTAGGAGGTAGCTTATTGATTTTAGATCTTTCTTTTTTCTTAATATATGCATCCAAATAAGTTTTCTTCTAAGCACATATTACACTGATCTCACAGTTTTGGTAAGGTGTATTTCCTTTTCAAATATCTCAAACTATTTTTAAATTTCCCTTCAGATTACCTTTTAGACCCAAATATTATTTAGTTATGTGTTGTTTGATCTCCATGTACTTTGAGATTTTCCAAACTATCTTTCTGTTATTGATTTCTACTTTAATCCCATTGTGGTATGAGAGCACATATTGTATAATTTGTAATTCTTTTAAGTTAGGTAAATTTCCTTTTATGGCTCAGAATGTGGTCTATCTTGGTATATGTTCCCTGTGATCTTCAGGAGAATTTATAGTCTACTTTTGTTGGATTAAGTAGTGTAAAGATGTTCATTATATCCACTTGATTAATGGTGCTGTTGAGGTTAGACATATCCTTCCTTATATTCTTCTTGCTGGATCTATTTCTGTTATAAATATGTTGAACTCTCCAAAAACAATAATGGATTTAACTATTTTTTTCTGGTAGTTCTATCAGTTTTTGTCTTATGTATTTGGACTCTTTGCTGTTATGTACATACACAGTAAGAATTGTTAATGTCTTCTTGGGGATCTGACCCTTATATTATTATGTACTGCCTTTTTTTCCCTGATAAATGTCCTTACTCTGAAATCTGTTTGTCTGAAATTAATATAGCAATTCTAGCTTTCCTTTGGTTAGTATTAACATGATATAACTTTCTCCATCCCTATACTTTTAATGTATATGTGTCTTTATATTTATAATAGTTTGCTTGTAGTCAACAATTATTTTTCCTATGAACATGTTGGTCATGTGTTTTTATCTATTTTACCAATTTATGTCTTATAATTAGTCTATTTAGATCAGTTACAGTTTTTTAAATTTTTAATTGAGTATAGCTGACACACAATGTTACATTAGTTTCAGGTGTACAACATAATGATTCAACAAGTTTATACATTATTCTATGCTCACCACAAGTAGAGCTACCATCTGTCACCATACAGTCCTATTACAATGTCACTGAGTAGACTTCAGAGGAATTAAGATGGCAGAAAAATAGGGGGACCCTGGGCTTTCCTCAGCCCTGGAACACAGCTGTATTGAGGTCAGATCACTTGGAACACCCAAGAAATCAATCTGAAGATTGAAGTATCTCCATGGTTGAAGGGAGACAGCATGACAGATGCAAGGTGGATGGAAGTGAATTGGGAGAGAGAAAAGCTGCTGTGCTGTGGAGGGGAAGAGACCCTTTCCACAGGGAGAGAAAAGGGAGAAAGGGATAGGGGAGTTTAGAGAGGACGGTGTCAGATTCCCACAAGAAGAAAACCTCTTGAACCACAGATGGGAGTCAGGGGAACTGAGTGCAGGTTGTTTTCAAACAGTGAGTGGAGCTCAAGCTCTGAAATTTTGGAAATGTATGACTTTCACCAGAGCAGAGCTGTAGCATGCACTCCTGGAAAGGAAGGCCCTGGCCTGGGAGTGCACACAAAGTGGTATAGAGACACCCTGGGTTGCACTGGGAGAGATCGCTCCCCTTCCTGGAGTACATTTGGAAGAGGGTTGCTTCTCCAAGGACAAAATACCCTGCAGGTGCCAGCAAATGGCTTTTCATCAGCAGGGGACAATGGCATGCTCAGAGAATGGATAACCTGTTTGCTAATTTTTGAGGTGATATACCATAGATTCTGTGCACCGCACAGGCAGGAAACTGTTTTTTGGGGACAGAGGGCACTAGTCAGAGCACATCAAGGCTCTAATCCAGATGAGGGAGCAGATCCAAGAGGTGCTGGCTCCTTTAAGACTTGGAGGTTTGAATCCCAACCACATGCTTAAGATAAAACACAGGAGAGCTGGGTGCTGGGCATGCTGAGGGCCCTGGCTTTTCTTGAGGGCTTTCTCAACAGCAGGGGGTGTGAGACCCCTGTTCAGGGATGAGAGAGTGGGGTTGAAGTATTTTACCCTCACTACCAACACAGTCAGATTCAGAGAGCAACACAGCCACCCCCAGTGGAGGTGGGAGTTGCTTACTTCAAACCCTGCCCCCCTATGCTTGGCAAATGCTTTTGTTTTTACTGGGGCAGGATTGGCTCTGAGCCATCACAGTAAGCCTGAATCCCCGGGAGAGCAATACAGGCAGCAAGCCTCATGTACCAAGTATACTGATCCTACAGTGCTTCAAAGTGTCCTCTTCAATTCTGGTGGAAATAGGACAAGGCTATTTTTTTTTTCTTATTCGCTCCCCCCACCCCTTTGGAATCAGGCTTATAGTTTTTTCTTTGTTTTTTCATTTTCTTTTCTCTTTTGGGGGGATCAGGTTTCTTTTTTTTTTTCTCTTTTTCTTTCTTTATTTTTTTTCCCTCTCTTCTTCTTTGGAATCAGGCGTATAGTTTTTTAATTGTCTGTTTGGTTTTCTTTGTTCCTTTTCATTTTCACTTTTTTTGGGGGGGGGCAGACTTTTTTTCTCTTTTCTTTTTCTTTCTTTCCTTTTTTCCCCAGGCTTTTTCAACAAAAAAATCAAAGCACACCTAGATAAAGATCCAAGCACTCCCCACTGCGAGCAAGGAGGAACTCTGCAGAGGACTGACCAGTGGGAAAGAGCAGCCAAGATACAACAGCAGAGTACATACAGCATACACCAGAAACACTTCCTGAAGTGCTAGGCCCTGGACAGTATATGACATTTTTTAACATCACACTACTCTGAAGTGCAGGAAACATAAGAAGCTTTCAGGATATGCAAAAGACAGAAACAGCCAAAATAACAAGATGAAGGACTGCTCCCCAAAAGAAAGGGTAGGAAGATATTACTGCTAGGGATATGCTGAAAACAGATATAAACAATATATCTGAACAAGAATTTAAACCAATAGTCATAAGACTACTAGCTATAATTGAAAAAAACACACAGGACACCAGAGGAACACTCATTACAGAGATAAAAGACCTCAAAACTAGTCAGGCTGAAATTAAAATGCTATAGCTGAGATACAAAGAGACTGAATATACGCACAATGAGGATTAAAGAAGCAGAGGAAAGAATAGGTGATGTAGAAGACAAAATTATAGAAAATAATGAAGCTGAAAAGAAGAGGTAAAGAAAACTATTAGATCATGAAGGTAGACTTAGGGAATTCAGGGATTACATAAAGCAAAATAGTATCTATCATAGGAGTCCCAGAAGAAGAGTGGGTAAAAGGGGCAGAAGGTTTCTTTGAATAAATTATACCTGAGAACTTTCCCAATCTGGGGAAGGAAACAGGGATTCAAGTCCAAGAAGCACAGAGACCTCTCCTCAAAAATCAAGAAAACAGGTCAACAATATGACATATCATAGTGAAACTTGCAAAATACAAAGATAGAGAACTCTGAAAACAGCTATGGGGAAAAGGTCCTTAACCTGCAAGGGCAGACTTGTAAAGATAGCAGCAGACCTGTCCACAGAGACCCAGCAGGCCAGAAAAGAGTGGCATGATATATTCAATGTGCTAAATGGGGAAAATATGCAACCAAGAATACTTTATCTAGCAAGGCTGTCATTCAGGGTAGAAGGAGAGATAAAGAGTTTCCAAGAAAAATGAAAACTAAAGGAATTCAGGAGCACTAAACTAGCTCTGCAAGAAGTATTAAAGGAGGCACTTTCAATGGGAAAGAGACACCAAGAGTAACAAAGACTAGAAAGGAACAGAGACAGTCTATAAGAACCATGATATTACTGGTAATAGAATGGCACTAAATTCATATCATTCAACAATTACTCTGAATGTAAATGGACTAAATGTCCCAATCAAAAGATACAGGGTATCAGATTGGATTAAAAAAATAAGACCATCATGGCGCCTGGGTGGCTCAGTCATTAAGCGTCTGCCTTTGGCTCAGGTCATGATCCCAGGGTCCTGGGATTGAGCCCCGCATCAGTGTCCCTGCTCCGTGGGAGCCTGCTTCTCCCTCTCCCACTACCCCTGCTTGTGTTCTCTCTCTTGGTGTGTCTCTCTCTGTCAAATAAATAAATAAAATCTTTAAAAATAAATAAATAGGGGAGGGGGGAAAGATGGTGGAGGAGTAGGGGACCCTATTTCAACTGGTCCCCGGAATTGAACTGGATATCTACCAGACCACTCTGAGCACCCATGAAACCAGCCTGAGATGTAAGAAGAGCTGGATCTCTACAAACAGAATAGTCTCAGGTGGTTGGTTTTGAGGTATGAAGTGGGGAGCCGTGATTCCGTGGGCAGATATCAGAGGATAAACGGCAGCGGGAGGGTGCCTGGCCATGGGGATCCTACACCACCGGTGAATGACAGCCTTGTGCACTGCGGACGGGGCACAGACTCTCAGACCGGTAGTGGCGGGGAAAGGACTTTAGGGCAGCCCCCGGGGTGGAAACCCGAAGTGGCAGGGTTGCACGGGCGAACTGCAGCCCCCGGGACAGAAACCCGGATCGGCGGGGTCACGCGTGCACGTATGAACTGGGAGTGGCTAGTGGTTTTAGAAGCACAAAGGGCAGAGATGCACCCCAATCTGGAGGCAGGACTGGGAGCACTGCAGAGGGGCGCACAACCCAGGGCCCTGCAGTTTATAGCAGCATGGACAGAAAGGGAGACAGTGTGGCCTAGAGAGCTCACTGAAGAACAGACTTATCTCTCTGCTCTGAGGCAGAAGGTTGGAAATGGTCTCTTCTGCTCTGACTCATGGAAGAGACGCAGAAAGGCGCCAGAGAAAGCCACCAGAGAACAAAAGCCCCAAAGACTGATCCCCGCTGAGCCCATACCCCGCCACAGGGGGGCAGGGCAACTCCGCCCAAACAGGGTTGCCTGAGTAACAGCGCAGCAGGCCCCTCCCCCAGAAGACAGCCTGGGGAAACAAGAGGACAACAACCCTAAAGTCCCAAGAAAACAGGTGCATCTTGCTTGGATTCTGGTCAATAATTTGGACTCTATACATTCCCTCAAACACCCATCCACAGAATGAGTAGGATGAGGAGCCCTCAAAATAGAAAAGACTCAGAGATTATGACTTATGCTGCAGATTTACAAATGGATGCAGATATAACCAAGATGTCAGAGATGGAATTCAGGCTAGCAATTGTGAAGACAATGGCTAGAATGGAGAAATCAATGAATAGCGACATAGAGTCTCTAAGGGCAGAAATAAAAGGTGAATTGGCAGAATTTAAAACTGCTATCAATGAGATCCAACCCAATCTAGATAATCTAAGAGCTAGGGTAACTGAGGCAGAAGAACGAATAAGCGACCTGGAAGATAATATAATAGATAAAAAGGGAAAACAGAAGGCCAGGGAAAAACAACTCAGAATCCATGAAAATAGAATCAGAGAAATAAGTGACACCATGAAGCGTTCCAATGTCAGAATTACTGGAATCCCAGAGGGAGGGGAGAGAGAGAGAGGACTAGAAGATATATTTGAGCAAATAGTAGCTGAGAACTTCCCTAATCTGGGGAATGAAACAAACATTCGAGTCCTAGAAGCAGAGAGGACCCCTCCCAAGATCAAGGAAAACAGGCCAACACCCCG